>NC_064628.1:454013519-454315519 GCF_023864275.1 Schistocerca cancellata | reverse complement strand
ATCCCTCCTTCACTTTTCTGTGCAGTCAGAAACAGCGGTATTGTGACATCTGAATGCCTCAAAAATCTGGATGTCGTACAATTTGATCAGTGGGCGAAATGGAGACCCACAATGTGGCTCATTTGAAACTGTGGCAGTGCTGATAACGCTGTCTTATACGAGTACGCGGCACGTCCAGGACCTTCGGACTGGAAACTCAGTATCTTAAGCTTTCACCAGGTCGATTAAGAACACTAAACACGAAGAACACTAATGCACTCTGGTGACCTGTCACAGATAATTGTAACTAATCGTATAATACCGGCCTATCTCTTGGGTACGAAGTTACACTTACATTTGATCATGTCTTCTGGGTGCTTGATAACATGATAAAAACTTCAATTTTCATTTAGTGTTTTTAGGTTTCAATTACAGCATCTTGAGGCAAAAATAGAGGTAAATGCTGTTACCCCAGTAATGGATAAACATTCCATAACGATTTTTCTCAGGATTTAAAGAAACTGAACTTAAAGCTATTCTGAATGTTTCTTTTTCATTAGTTTCACCACTGATATACGAGGTAAGAATACTGACGAATCTAAAATTGGAAGAAATATAATGTTCTTCATTCTTCCCTTCGATACCTGTTACTGATTCGCAGCGGTTGTTATCTCCAATGCAGGTGTTGCATCTGATCGTGGGAACATGTCACCAAGTTTCTTAATCGTCCGACGTTAGAGATCCCTCTCCTCTGATTGGCTCAGCCCGCTCGAGTGTAGCCAGTGGCATGACTTACGCAATCCCGGGGGCAGCACGAGAGGTCCGTCGCGGCCGTCCCGAAGCTGTAGTTGGCGTGCGGCTCTGATACTGCTGCCACGCACGCTCACGTTACACACGCACGTACACTGCTGGGAGACACGTGTTTTTCATCCACTGAGAGCCCGAACCAGCGTACGGCAGTGAATACCTGTATTCAGCGCGATGAACGAAGGCTGTTAATCTTTATCTGTTATGAAAACTTTCTTGCAAGCATACATATTGTGGCACAGGAAACTTTTAGTCTCAAGTTACAGCGCTCTATGAGGATTTCCGGATTTTGTTGACAATTTTACTACGATCGAATGCTGGATGCATATCCAGTGAAATGAAGCATTGTGTGATCGCCATGAAATTAATGCTACAACTGTGTTAAGGAAGAATGCTAAATAACTCGATTTCCATGAAGAACAATCTTAATGAGACAGGTAAAAGTGATACACAACCTGCCTTTGCCTCAGTCATCAATAATAACATAACACAGGAAGACTGCCATTAAGATGTCTCACGAACGAAATTTCTAGTTGCTGGAAACGATTAAGAAAAGTTTGTACTTACCACATGTCGCATCACTACAGCAATTCGCCGTGTGATGCACACGGCACTGCGAAGTGTTACGCTGTTGAAACCAACGAACGTGTATTTATATTTTTAACAAAACACTTGGTTGAGCTGCTAGCAAAGTGATGATACCGACGTAGCATGCTTAGCGCAGCCACAAGTATGAATCTAACTGAGCTGTTGTAACGGTTTAGGTAACGCGCTCGACAAGATGTGTTACATAGGTAGCATCTGGCAGACTCACAACGTTCTTTATGTTTTACGTTGGTACGCTTTTATCTGTGCAGCATTAAGTGTCTACGGATTACGCCACAATGTAGGGTATCTGTTTAAGTAGCTGATGTAATGAATTGTCGCTGGTAATTAAGTGCGAAGAGGGAACAGTATATCCCCATTTCTACTAACAGTTTTATCCGTTGATTCCAGCCACTCCAACCCTCGTAATCATGCAGTCTCAATATTCTTATTACACTGCTTCTTAAAAATATTATTAAACCATTTTTTCTCAGCTGTGTTTCCCATCATTAGTATAGACATGTTTTGCATTTTCAAAGTTCGTTATCGGCGTTCAGGTCGACTGAGATATAGGTAATCTGTTATTCTAGTTCAAAAATCACGCCATAATTGTTTACAGGAGAGATTCTTTTCCTCTCTTTATCAACTATTGAGAAGCGCAATCATTATTTTACAATTACCTTATCTTATCTTGACAGAATACTTAGAAAACAACTGAGATACTATCTAAGGCAGCAACTATTGCTTTATCGTATTCTTGGAATTTCCTCTCCTCGTGTTCTATCTCGAGTCCGAAAAAATTGTCTTTCAATTCGTTTGTTAGTTCAAAAGAATATTTGCGGAGAACGTATTTAAATTCGCCTTTTACGAGAAGAATTATTCACAATATGACTTTTTAGCACGAAATCTAATTTTGTTTTTCAACCGTCACAGAATTAATACTCAATGATTCGGTGACCGTCATTGAGAGTATGAGAAATGCCTACAGAAAACAAGTTGTTGTGGAATTAGAGTGCCTCTCAAGCGCAATAAAAATAGCCAAATTATCCCGTAATATGGTTTACAACGACCTTGAACTTTACAAAGCCACATTTGTGACATCAGATGTCACGGTTAAGTTTGTATAGACTGACTGGATAGAATATCGCAAGACAACCCTGATCCGTGTTACTGTTTTTTTAACCAATGTAAGCTTAGCAAGTTTCGGACGTGGAAGTATCAGAACGTGATATATTGCTGCCATTGTCTCTGTACCCTCAATGTACTACGCCGATAGTACATTGTCGGACCGTAGTATCTATGTCCTGCAAATTAACACTGCTTTACAAATCAGGCTCTGAAGAGTTTCGTAAGACATGCGAAAAGTGCTGAAGCTCACCGAACATGTGTTAACAGTATTTTCACACCATGTATGAATCTTTCTTAACATGAGGGCTTCGGTTCAACACGACTAAGTCGTGGGGTGATCACATGCTTTCAGAGCCTACAAATATATGCTGTCACTTATTCGTGTAACAATAATGTATTTAAATTTATACAGCTGCAGGTATTCACTCGTCACGCAGTCTCCAGCGCTCGTCCGACTCAGAGAGCTACCCTACTGGTCAGTAAGATGTAGTTAAGGCGTCTCTCACAAATTCTACAATGCTGAGCAGAACATGAAGACAGAAGTATCTTTCGCATTATGTCACTGCCCAGTAACAAAGCTCGATTAAACTTGGATAACACATACGAAATGCTGTTGCAATGTAGTACAGACGTTAACTAAAAGAAACATGCAAAGAGATGAACATAAATGACACTTTTATTCAAACACAATATTTTCATTGAGGTCACACCGATTTACGATGCTCCTGTGGACGTTACATAAGTTGCGACTCGGATGGCAATACGTGCTCTAAAATACGCTGCCATGTCGGCCACAATGTTGGTAACTGTTGGATGATCGATGGTGCACGTGGACGCACTGCAATACATCTCCCCAACACAACTCACATACTCTCGACACGACATAAGTCGGGGAACGAGCAAGCCAAACCAAATTTTCTCTTGGTTCAAGAGCTCTTCCACTTGCTCAATGTCATACACACAAATAGAGTCAGGACCCTAATACACCCTTGAAACGATGCACAGAGGAAAAGAATACAGTGTTACAGCTTTGGCCGGTGAATATACCAGGATCAACTATTTGGGGTCGGTGCCCCAATGAAACATTCTAGTTCCCTACACCATAGCAGTTGGACCACCAAAACGAATATGTACCACAACTCTGGACGTATCCTCACATAGTGAAAGGTGGGAATACCTAATACACCCAGAACCATTGCAGAATATGATAGTTTCCTTCGAGCCAGGTGCTATGGTGTGCGATGACAAAATATTGCATGGGAGTAATGACCTCGAAATAGTAGAACATTCTGCCTGACGTAACTTTAGTTGATAACAATTCACGACAAAGCCGAACTGCGCAGGTGAAGGGCCTCTTAGAACGAGAGGATATTTGGGAATGGACTGATCTGCTCGTTGCTCCGACTTAAATTCCATCGACCAAGTGTGATAAACGTTGGAAAGACGTATTCCACCGCGTCCATATGTGCCAACGACCATCCGGCAGTTGCAAACGCACTGGTGAAACAATGGAACACCGTGCTACAAGAACTGAATACGATAGACCAATGATACTCCATCCCACAAAGTACAAGACAGTCATTGAAATATAACGAGCTTGTTAGGGAAATACTGGGTTTTAATCTGTGAAAGAAACATGTTGTCTTTGGAAGTAAATATAACGTTATAGAGCATTTTAAAAACGTGCACTGACTTATAGAACGCAGCAATGACTACGGATTACACCTTACACTGCAACACATAAAATTAGGGAAAGATTCTGACTCAGTTTAAAAACAATCTGTGCTAACAGAATTTGAGAAACAAGCTATTGATAAAATATAAGTTAATGTACTGAAAAATGTATACATCAATGTCTTAACTTCCATTAAATTCGAATAAAACGGTGGGAAATTCAGAACTGAAAGAGTGTTCAGGCAAGGGGAATCCACTGCAGAAATCTTCTCGAAGTCCCACCCGTATTAAGTAATTAAAATCCTACGATCTTCCAGGGGAGTATTCAACGGGTGTTCTCAAGTGAGAGCGGACTGCCGCGCCATTTTCTTTCTCCTTTCTTTAGTGTGAATTTAGTTCATTCAACGTGGAGGCGTGGATCCGTACCACATCTGTGTGGCTCACAGTTAATCACCTTGCGATCTCTTGCTGACATTAAGTAACAATCCGTGTGTAGTCAAACGTTGATAATCGTCTTCTTGGAAACGCAGCACTTTTACACACTGTTTACAAAAGCCGTACACAGTATTTCTGAACGAATGTTTACAACTCTGTCAACTTAGGTAGCCGAGCAATGTGTTATGACATCTACACGTGACGCGAAATTCGTTTGGTGTGTGCGATACTTATTTTGATGTGTGAATGGCACAGTAACTTTTAGTGTACTCGGAATATGCCTCTGAATAAAAGTTAATTTCCTACACCAAAAAGTTGACTCGTGATGTTATTCTGAAAAAAAAAGAATATTATACATTCAGCGCCACTGGAGGCGCGTTGGACCGCCGTCGGGTGTGAAGCCTGGTTGCTACATTCGGCGGCCACCAGGGTGTTGAATTATTCAAACGTATTACTCGAGTCTGACTTGTGGAACGCCATTCCTCACGTCGCCAATGTCAACAGCCGTGGCCTTTCCAGTTACGGAAAATGCTGCGTCTTAGTGCTGTTGAGCACGTGATGTATTATTACTTTGTGGAGTGCTAACTATATGAGACGGTATCTGCTAATATAAGAATTCTTGATCAAAAAGAATCGAGCATCAGTACAGACCGCTTTCAAAGTTTCTTTGTGGAGTAGATTCTACAGCGTCCAAATGATTGACTACTGCCCTTCATTCCATTCCGTACTCATTCTCAGCAACCCAAATGCAGTACTGTACTAACACACAACCACATGAGCACAATTTTGACTTTCGATATATAACCGAAAATGAGTTCTTACTAATGTAATAGTGACATTACATCGTGGACTAAAAAAATACGACAATCTAGGTAACATCATTACATAGATACTAAGATGGTGACAGAGAAATGCCAAAACCGGTAATCTGTGTCAATTTTTGATTTTAACAACCTTGGAAGCTGAAAATTTATTCAATATTCACCACACATTGTTTACCAAGATGATGAAACGACTGATGTCAAGCGCTGGAGTAGGCACAGCATGCAGCCTGTACGGTCTTGTAGGTTCCTCTGTGATTTTAATCATGAAATATATTCACTATTTGGGGAATGTAAATAATGTACCTCTCCCTCCCCCCCCCCCCTCTCTCTCTCTCTCTCTCTCTCTCTCTCTATGTCCTCTCTCACATACGTTCCCTATCTCCCCTTCAGCTTCGCGAAGACGCACTTATTTTCTTAGTGTCGATCCTACACAGTGCGTATGACAGCATCCATCATTGAACCAGTAAAGTCAGAGGAATTCTGTACAAGAAGCATACTCTGTGAAAGCCATCCTATACGCACATATTTCTCGCTCAGTATGCAATGGACAGCAGTCTAGCATTTGGGAAGATGAATCTCTTGGTGGTTAATTTCCTGGTACACGATGCATACGATAACATCGTGTGGAATATTACGAGTGACAAAAGACGTACAAGACCACATACCTTCATGGAACCAACCATATACCATCTGCATCTGCCTTAAGAGAAGAATCATATATAGCTATTCCAGTCTTCCGGGATCGTGTATTTACTTGTCAACAATCATTCTTATCCATGATATATCTTTTCGGCACATGTTGGGGACACATAAGAGGAAGTATCGCCATTGCCGTAAATTGAATGTACAACGTGCAGTCGTGTTTTATTTGTATCGTAAGAGAATATAATGCCGAATCTGTCAGCAATTTCCTATAAGAAAGAATAAAACACAAAAACAGACATACAATCTGCACTGAGGATGAAATATGAATCAGCAAAGACAGTGAGCACTTAGCCCGATCACTTCTTATTTCTTCACTATAAAACCTCGGACAAGAACTAAGATTGTAGTTATAAGGGTCGCAGGATACCAAAAGTGTACAGCAAACATATCTAGAATACCTGAATTAGAACAGTCTTGGCTGCAATTTTTTTTTCTAGTTGTCAGTTTTCTGACTGGTTTAATGCGGCTCGCCACGTATTTCTCATCTCTTAGTTTGCTGAGGGGATGAAACATCCAGGGTATCAGTCCCTTCGGATTAGTTAAGGATGGAGAGGGAAGTCGACCGTGCCCTTCCACAGGAACCATTCCGGCATTTACCGGAAGCGATTTAGGGAAATCACGGAAACCTTAAATCAGGATAGTTGTAGGTGGGTTTGAACCGTCGTCCTCTAAATTGCGAGTCCAGTGTGCTAACCACTTCGGAACCTCGCTGGTATTCCTCATCTGTGCCAACCTCTTCACCTGAGAGTAGCACTTGCAACCTACATCCTCAATCTCTGTCTTCCTACACTGTTTTAACCCTCTACAGCTCACTGTAGTAATGTGGTAAGTTGTTCCACTACGTCGCAGCAGGTGTGCTACCATTCTGTCACTTCATCTTGTCCTTATATTCGCATTTTCGCCGATTCAGCGGAGAACCTCCTCATTCATTACCTTATCAGCCCGCCAAATACTCAATATTCTTCAGTAGAACCACATCTCAAATGCTTCGATTGCCTTCGTTTCTTATTTTCCCACCGTCCATCATTCACTACCACACAATTCTGTCCTCCAAATTTACATTCTCAGAAATTTCTTCCTGTTCCGTTCGTCATGAGTAACTTAGCTACCTAGGTAGCAGAATTTCTTAACTTCATCTACTTTTTGACCACCAATCGTGGTGTTAAGTTTCTCTCCGTTTTCATATTTGACACTCATCACCACTTTCCACGTTCTTCGATTTATTCTCAATTCACCTTCTGTACTCATAAGACAGTTCATTCCATTCAACACATGATGTTATTCTTCTCCACTTACTCTGACGATAGGAGTGTCATCAGCGAATCTTATCAATGATATAATTTCACCTTCAATTTTAATTCCAGTCGTGTATCTTTCTTTTATTTCCATCATTGCTTCTACTAAGTATAAATTGAAAAGTGGGGGCGAAAGACTGCATCCCTGTCTTACATCCTTCTTGATTCGAGCACTTCATTCTTGGGTTTCCACTTTTGTTGTTCCCTCCTGGCTCTTGTATATTGCCCTTCTTTTCCAAAAGCTAACAAATATTTTTCTCAGAATTTCTAACATTTTGCATCAGTTTACGTTTTCGAACGCTTTACAGATTTGACAAATCCTGTGAATGTGGCTTGAATTTTCTTTATTCTTGCTTCTGTTATGAACCACAAAGTCAGAAGTGCCTTTCTGGTGCTTTTACTTTTCCCAAGCCAGACTCATCGCAATCTAACAAATTTTCAATTTGCTTTTTCCATTCTTCTGTATGTTACTCTTATCAGAAGCTTGGATGCATGAGCTGTTCTGCTGACTGTGCGGTAATTTTCGCAATTGTCGGCTCTTGCAATCATTGTAATTGTTTGGATGGGATGATGTTGCTCCAAAATCAGATGGTATAACACCAGTTCATATATTCTATGCACCAATGTGTATAGTCGTTTTGTTGCCACTTCCCCCAATGATTTTAGAAATTCAGATGGAACGTTATCTATCCTTTTTGCCTTATTCTAACTTAAATATTCTAAAGGTCTTTTAAATTCTGATTGTAATACTGGACCCTTATCTCTTCTATAACTATTCCTATTTCTTCTTCTATAACATCATGAGGTAAGTCGTCCCCTTCATAGAGGCTTTCAAAGTACTCTTTCTACCTGCCCACTCTCTCCTCTGCATTTTACAGGGGAATACCCCCTGCGCTCTTAATGTTACAGCCCTTTCTTTTAATCTCACCGATGTTCTGACTTTTCTATGCACTGCATCAGTTCTTCCGAAAAGCATTTCTTTTTCTATTTCTTCACATTTTTCGTGGAGATATTTCGCTTTAGCTTCCCTGCGTTTCTTATTTATTTCATTCCTAAGTGATTTGCATTTCTGAATGCATGAATTTCTCTGAACATTTTTGTACTTCCTTCTTTCATCGATTAACTCAAGTGTTTCTTCTTATCCTTGGTTTATTCGCAGCTACATTCTTTGTAGCTATGTCTTTCTTTCCACCTTCTGTGATTGCCTTTTTTCAAGATGTCCATTCCTCTTCAAGTGAAGTATCTACTGAGCTCTTCCTTATCATAGCATGTATAACCAGAGAGAACCTCAATCTCTTCATTCCATAGTATCTTCGTATCCAACTTCTTTGCGCTTTGGTTCTTCCTGAGTAGCCTCTTAAACTTCAGTCTACCCTTCATCACTAGTAAACTGTGATCTGAGTCTATATCTGCACATGGGTACGCCTTACAGTCCAGTACGTGATTTCGAAATCTCTGCCTGACCATGAAGTGATCTACTTGAAATCTTCCTATACCTCCCGACATTTTCCTCTTGTGATTCTTGATCAGAGCATCCGCTACTGTTAACTGAAATTTACTGCACAATTCAATCAGTCTTTCTCTTTCTCATTCTTACTACCAAGCTCGTATTCTCCCATAACGCTTTCATCTACTCCTCCCCCTACAACCGTGTCCTCCGCTACCCGTTCATTATTCTCACATACTTTATCTCCTCATCTTCAGCTTGCAACGTCGGCATGTACATCCCAATTATGGTTGTAGGTGTTGGTTTGCTGTCGATTCTACTGAGAACAGCTCTATCACTAAACTGTTCACTGTAACACACTCTCTGCCCGAGCTTCCTATTCGTAATGAATTCTACACCCGTTTTATCATTTTCTGCTGCTGTTGATGTTACTCTATACTCATCTGAACAAAAATCCTTGTCTTCTTTCCATTTCACTTCGCTGACCCCCATTAAATCTAGATTGAACCTTGGGATTTCCATATTCATATTTCCTAGCTTCTCTGGCATGTTCAAACTTGAGACATTCCAAGCCCCGACTCGTAAAACGTTATACTTTCATTGATAAATCAGTCTTTTTCTAATAGTCACCTCCCCCTTTGCAGTCCCCTATCGGAGATCTGAATGCGGTCTAGTCCGGAGTCTTCTGCCATGGAGAGGTCATGATCACACTTTTTCAATTACAGGCCACATGTCCTGTTGATTATGTGTCTTTAATGCAGCGTTTTCCATTGCCTTCTGCATTCTGATGCCGTTGATCATTGCTGATGCTTTCACCTCTTAGTGTAGTTTCTCAGCCAAAAGCAAACTTCTGTCCACTCCTCCGGCCCCTCTGACACGGCCGTTGGTTGAATGAAGCCCCCATTGCTGATTTTTATTCAAAATATAAGCGGTGGTGGAATTCGAACCCTCGACTGAGGACGTTTTGATAATTGATCAAACACACTATCTCTAGACCATGAATTTCGTCTTTTTATAGATCTTCAGATTATCTAAAAATTTTCCTTTTTCAACATTTTGAAAACCATAAAACGCTCTGTACAAGACTAATGTACCACTCGAATCAGATGAAACCGCAGAGAACTTAATAAAGTCATACCACCAGGGCAGAATTGTTCAATGGTAGGACCATACACACAAAGATGCCCCACGAAAGCGAAACGCGTTGTAAACAAAACTAGAAAATGACTATTTTTAATTAAGAAAGGTAAATCGTAGTTGAGAAGGAAGCGAGACAGCGTCGTAGCCGATATTGCTCAATCTGTTCACTTTGAATCAGTAAAAGAAATCAAGTATAAATACGGAAGGGATTAAAGTTCAAGGAGGAGGAGTAAAATTATTATGGTTTGCTGATGACTTTGTCACTCCGTCAGAGGTGGCATAAGATTTGGAATAACACTTGAATCAATGGATAGTGTCTTAAAAAGAGATTGTAAGACTTACATCAACGTAACTGAAACTTGGGTAAAGGAGAGTAGCCGAATTAAATTAGGCATTGGTGAGGGAGTTAGATTAAGAAATCCGAAACTAAAAGTAGTAGATGATTTTTGTTATTTCAGCAGTAAAATAGCAGAAAAGACACGACGTATAGCACATATAAAATGCAGTCTGGCTATATCACGAAAAACATTTCTGAATAAGAGGAATTTATTAAAATCTACCATAAATTTAAGTGAAAGCATTTGTGTGGAGGCAGTCCCGTACGAAGGTGGAACATGGCTGATAAGCAATTCAGACGAGAATAGAATAGAATAGAAGACTAATTTTTATTTGGTTTCGTCACGTACTCAGACAGCCTCTCAATAGCTGAATGTTAGTCATAACGATAGGACATAGGACAACACAACACCCAGTCCGCTAGTGGAGACAAGCTCCGATCCGGCCGGGAATTAAAGTCCGGGGGAGGGGGCTTCGTTTAGCAGTCCGCCGCGCTGACCGCGCAGTTACCAAGGCGGACAATAGAAGAGTTTGAGATTTGGTGATGTGATCAGCAAAACGCTGAGAATTAGATAGATAGATATGGTAACAAATGACGAGGTATAGAATCGAACTGAAGAAAAAGGAAATTTATGACACAGCTTGTTGCAGTCATGGTCCGTGCGGCTGGTCCCGGCGGAGGTTCGGGTCCTCCCTCGGGCATGGGTGTGTGTGTGTGAGTCCTTAGGATAATTTAGGTTAAGTCATGTGTAAGCTTAGGGACTGATGACCTTAGCCGTTAAGTCACATAGGATTTCACACACATTTGAGCATTTTTTGACACAGCTTGACTAAATGAACGGATCAGTTGATAGGACACTTCCTGAAGCATTAAGGGATTGTCCCTATTGTTATGAAGTAAAAAGTGGGAGGTAAAAAATTGTAGAGGGAGACTAACAAATGAGGAGGCACCGATCGAACTGGAGACGAAAAAAGAAATTTACAGCATAAATTGACTAAAAGAATGGACACTTCCTGAGGCATTTAGGGATTGTCCATATGGTAATGGAATAAAGTGTGGAAGGTAAAAACTGTACAAGGAGAAAGGCTTGGATACAGCTAGCAGGTTGCGGTAGTTATGCGGCGAGGAAGTGTCCGGTACATGATAGATTAAGTGAAGAGAAGCACCAAACCAGTCGTCGGACTGAAGACCACAACGACAGCGATAATGCTATAACATTTGTTTTATGCATTTTAACAGGTTACAAACCCCTTTATATGTGTCATTCGCTTGGTAAGGCGTAAAAAGTGTTGCAAATTGTGTTACTCGAACAGATGCACAAGGACGACGTCTTCGCTCCAAACACAGGATGCCGCCACTGCCCAAGTTAGCAAGGACTTCCTTGAAACTGAAGCATAGTGACGTAACCTTTTTACAGCAGTTGGTTGCCAGTGGTCCTTGACTAGTATGGCGAAGGGCCACAGCTCCGGGCCTCTCTTTGCTAGGTGCTGAGGCAGTACGAGAGGTGCGCGCGCGCGCACACACACACACACACACACACACACACACACACACTCAGAGGTCACAGCCAGCGTGCTACGATGACCGTGTGCTCGTGCAGTCCACTGCGCCAGGTTGAAGTGAGCGCATGTTTGCACCACAAACAACAGGTCCGCGGTGTGTGACGGGCGGGGCGGCGAGTCCGCTGTTATTACATTAGCACGCAGCTGTCAGCACGCGACCGCGCGGTGCAGAGCGGCGCAAGCCGGTCGAATCAGCGCGACAGCCAGACAACAGGTGCATGCATAATGGTTCGACAGCCTTCAGAGCAGATACACACAGCGTGGAGTTCGTCCTAGACTGCGCAGCTCTGCCTGGCGTAGAGCTTTCCTTTATAGTAGTTCCTGTTGCCAACACGAACGTTTCCGGCAAAAGTCTACATCAGAGCTGGTGGAATACTTACGAGTACCGTCTACCAATATCGTCAGCGCTCTCCTTGAGGTATGATGGGAAGGAAAGGGGGTGTTCTAGGTGCTATTTCTACGCGACCAGCAAGAAAACAGCGGGCAGGCAACGTGTTTTGAAGCAAGAGACGAAGGAACATTGTCACATTCTCACGTCACTATATCACAGCATCCGAAATCTTAACACATTCGGAAGAGACACGCAAATATTTGGACAAGCAAGATGTACATTAATTTAATTTTTGCGAGTGAATGTGATTATAACCAAACCTACGCCTCATGCTAATCTACAGATCAGACTTCCACCGCAGGCTCCTCCAACTCACAGTCAGACTGTCAAATTGCAACTAAACCTAAGCTACGGAGCAGTTTGTCACCACAATCGGGTTCTTCAAGCTACCATATTTGTTAGCTTCGCCAGCAAACAACCAAACTGTCAGAATGAGATTTTCACACTGCAGCGGAGTGTGTGCTGATATGAAACTTCCTGGCTGATTAAAACTGTGTGCCGGACCGAGGCTCGGACTCGGGACCTTTGCCTTTCGCGGGTAAGTGCTCTACCAACTGAGTTACCAAAGCACGACTCATGCCCCGTCCTCACAGCTTTACGTCTGCCAGTAACTCGTCTCCTACCTTCCAAACTTTACAGAAGCTCTCCTGCGAACCTTGCAGTTGGTTTACACATGTTAAGTGTTACACTGTGGCTTGAACTGTAAGAAAACATTACAGGTATGTAAACAAGTAGCTGGAAAAGGCACAGGTTACACACGTCTGTGTAGCAGGGTAGCAGAGGTGATCCGCAAAACTATTGTCCAATAACCATCACGTCCGTCTTAGAACACATTCTAAACTCATACAAAATGAGTAATGTCGAAAGAATAACCTCCTACATGCCCACCAGCATCAATTCCGAAAATGCCGACCGTGCTGAATCTAATTCCCACTATTCCCGCATGACACCCTGAAAGGTAGTCAAGTAGATGCAATAATTCTAGATTTGAAGGCAGATTAAAACTGTGTGCCGGACCGAGACTCGAACTCAGGACCTTTGCCTTTCGCGGGCAAGTGCTCTACCAACTGCAAGGTTCGCAGGAGAGCTTCTGTAAAGTTTGGAAGGTAGGAGACGAGTTACTGGCAGACGTAAAGCTGTGAGGACGGGGCATGAGTCGTGCTTGGGTAACTCAGTTGGTAGAGCACTTATCCGCGAAAGGCAAAGGTCCCGAGTCCGAGTCTCGGTCCGGCACACAGTTTTAATCTGCCAGGAAGTTTCAACCAAACTGTCAACTTGCCACCTAACTACAATCTCGTACATCGTAGCACACTGTGGAACAATAGTTAATACATTGGGTTGGTGCGTAAGTTCGTAGCGTTTTTCCGTAAGATTAATAAAATCAAGAGATTTACATAACAGAGAACTCACCCAGCAATAATATATTCTCCTTCACTACTTAACAACAGTCTGCCAACGCTGGAGTAACTTTTCGATTCCGCGCCTGTAGAAATCACGTGGTTTCACGGTGAACAAATCTTCGAGCCATGAACGGTGCGTATTTTCATTCTGGAAGAAAGTTCCATGAAGGTTGATCGATAGAGAATATCTGAGGGCACAAGTTCAGGTGATAATGTGGGTACAGATTGATCTCCCAATCCAACTCCCGTGTTTTGTCAGTCTAGCATTATCGTGGAGTAGCATCAGTTCACGCAGTCTTCCTGGTCGCTGTTACGAAGCTGCATCTGCAACGGGTCTCAGCAGTTGACAATAAATGTCAGCAGTTATGGTTAAATCTCGGGGAGTCAATTCGTAGCACTCTTCACCGCCGCTGTTACACCAGATGCATAGCATTACATTTTGTGTATGCGCACAGGTTTCTGTACGAGGAGTTGCGGCTTTCGTTGGCCTCAACTATTACCTTCTTTTACGTATGTTAGCACAGAGACACCTTTTCTCGTCACTAATAACGATACAGGAGAGGAATGGTTGGTGCTGTCCACGAGCTAATTGATGACGAGTAAGAAGAGATCCACATATGCCCACCCGCTGGTTTTTCTGATTTTCGTTTAGAGCATGCTGTTCCCGTACACCACATTTTTTAACCTTCTACATTGCATGTGTATGTCTAACGATGGCGGAATGTTCACAGTTCATCACATTTTCCAGTTCTAGAGTACAATGACGTGGGGTCAATGTGGATTAATGCGTTTAAACGATCTTCACCAAACTCTGAAGATCTTCCTGGATGTGGCAACAGCATTTTCTAACCGTGCTCTGTCCAATGGCATTACACCCATACACGGCACAAATGTTCCTGTCATTCTCAGCTCAAGTGAACTCAAACGGAAGAATAGTTCCGAAATGTTCCGATTTTTCCACTTTGTACCTTATTTTCTAGCGTACACAGAATGCACTCATTATCTCCAAATGACAGAATGAAAATATATAAACTCAAATAGCAACAGTAAACTACAAATTAAAAATGACATTCTATATATAAACGCATAGCAACTGGAATACCAACATGCAAAACAAAAACGCTCCGAACTTATCCACCAACCTAATACGTAAGACAGCCAAGGTTATAAATGTAGTTGAAGCTCTTTTCACTCTCAGCAGTTTGAACCATACTATATTCGAAAAAAAAGAACACTCCAGTACTTGTGACATCAGTGCAGAAATGAATGGTTTCAATATCGGTGCTAGAATTTAATTGTCTCAGTTCTGCCCTCTCAATGGTTACGTGGAAGTACAGTATTACCCACTGCTTACATGTAATTGACGCGTTGCCCACATGTGAGCTGTAAAGACATACCGCCACAACTGGCGCTGACCCTGGACTTAAGCCAACGTCTTCTAAAGTTCAAGAGTGTGTGAAAGAAACCAGTGGCACATGCTAGAACTCATGAATAACCGCTCACGCTGCTAAAAGGTTTTTATTTTTCATTTATATTGAAGCCGTTTTTAATCAATGTTAATAAAAACCATGACAGCCGTATTTCAGGTTCGTTAACACCACAACCGGTCTCGTCCTAAATGAACATCTTCAGGTGGCCGAAAACTCACCAACAATCTCCGTGTCTTTCGATCTCTTGAAGATGTACTTTCAGAATGAAATCGGTTGTGGCGCAAGAAACGTAGGATACCTGAAATACAGCTGTGGTGCTCCTTTTGTAATCAGAAGTCGAGCACTAAACGATCAAGATTCATGATTATATAAACTTCTCAGTCCTTCTTGGTATAACAATTGAAAAACAACCAAACTGTCTTTTTGTTCAACTAATACATGTGTATGGTGAGCCGGTTAGCAGCCTGTTGGACCATCGTCAGTAAACAACTGATTAGTGGGCCTTTCTGTTTCCTAGAGGTACCTGAAAATTATCATGTAGTGAAGCAAGGTCAGATGTTTCATCATAGAGACAAATTACCTCATCATAGCGCAATATTCAGATTCCACCAGGAAAAGCCTGCAATATAAGATCCGAAACTCATGAGTACAATACTGACCTTTTATCAGCTGGGGCGGTTATTCACCAGTTCAGTACACACCTGGGGAACAGCAGCACTTTCGAAACACGAAAGGCCAACAAAATTACATACGTTTAGTAGGTGCACCGACTGATATCTGACCTTTATGCTCTAACGACCTCTTCATTTACGGGCCATTAACCCCTCCATTACCCCACTCCACTTCCCCACTCACCTCGTAAAAGTTTCTTAGGTATACCGAAAGATACACTTCTCTTGAGGCCTTTTAAATACAGAACGAAGTATTAGAAAACGTACCACCTGTTAAGGAAGATATCGTTACAGGCAGTTAACCTTCCTGTATAAAATACATTGTTTAAATGCTAGTTAGGTCTCTTTATGTTTCTGTATGGTAAAGTTTTAGGACGCCATGACTGTGCTAGCCACCAATGATTCATTTCCTGCGCACAAATATGCTTGTGCAAAGGAAGAAGCAGAGTGATATTAATAACTTCAGTATTCACATTCACGTCTGTGACGCACTACAAGTTTTACTCGGTACAGAAAATTACCTGTTATGGTAATGAATTTACTTTCACGAAACTCTTGCAGATTATCAGCCTTAGTGATCTCCCTCGACGAGTACTAACCCAAAACGCGCTTAACGGCGCACGCCATACGGTTTATAAAAATATGAAACGTCCCTACTACAATCCATGCATTCAAGCAGTATATAAAAAATCATCCTTACGCCTCCACTAGCTTATCCTAATGTCATCCTCCTTACACTAAATGTACGAAGGAGCTAACATAATTTACAACTCTCATGCAGCCTTCCTTGAATGTCAGTACTCTGGCCTCCCGACAACCTGTTGAGTATATTCAAAGTCACCCTTCTTGAGACTATGCCAGTTCAAGTTATCACGGCGTAACTGTTACGCCTTAGGGTGGATAGTACATCGGCATCTACATCTATACACCGAAAGTTAGCTTAGAGTGTGCGCTGGAGGGTACTTCTGCCATCACTATCTCATACACCCTTCCCCCTTCCATTTGCTAATGGCGCGTGCGAAGAATGATTATCGTTGAGCCTCTGTGTTAGCTCATATTTCCGAGATTTTCTCGTTGTATTCATTTCGTGAGACGTGGGAGAAATCCCATTTTCTGTGACAGGTAGAATGGCCACCAGAGTGCTTGCATTGTTCGTATTTAGTGTTTTTATCAAGCCTTGTAGGACATACAAGGGACGTGAACAGTGTTTGATATTGAGTGATCATTCTGAAGGCCGCAGAGGTGCTACGTGCCGGGTGAGAAAGTGTTATCAGCACTTGACAGAGTTTGTAAGTAGCCTCATTTTGGGTCTCCCTCTGACAGGCTAATCAGGCTGTGCAACATCCCAATTTGTGGGGCATGAGGATGTGATAGCGTACCAATGTTGGACGCATGGACACGTGAGGGCACACAAACTCGTTGTCCACGTCTGACCACCACAAGGAATGATCGCCGTATCGTGCGCCAAGCACATCGTAACCCTTCAAATCTGTGCCTGCCATACGAGAACATACCTGAAACATACTGTGCCATTCTGCGCCAGTGGTCGGAGACTAGCAGCAACTGGGCTATGAAATAACCATCCAATGCATGGAATGCCGATAGCACCATAACACAAAAGACTGCGTTTGGAGTAGGGCCGTGAACGGGAAGCATGGACTCGTGATGAATGCTCTCACATCGTATTCAGCGTATGAAAAGGGTTCTTTACTACACTGGTGGCGAGGCTGGTGGTAAACTGAGGAGATCTCCTATCCTTCGATGATTTTGATTAAACGCAACAGTGTTATTCCTGGTATCAAGGTGTGGGGAGCCAACGGTATGACTTCAAGCTACGATTGGGGAAACTGGCGCCATGACGTTACATCTTGCATTCTCATGTGCTACCTATCGTGCGACAGTTGCGTGGTGCCATTTTTCAGCAGAGCAATAATTGTTCACACATGGTACTTCTTTCTCTGCAACTTCTTTGCTGTTGCTGACACACTTCCTTGGCTAGCAATATCCTCAGATCAGTCCCCAATAGAACATGTATGGATCCAGCTCGGAACTTAAATCCGTCCAAGTGTCGGTAACCAGGATATCAAGGACCACCTGCAATAGTTCTGGCTCAGCTTGCCCCGGGGGAGGATACAACAGCTTTACGACGGAACCGAATCCGTGCTTGCATCCATGACGGAGGTGGCAACCTCATAATTCTGTTCTCTGTAAATTTGATTCAGTTTTGTAATGACCGATATAACAATAGATACCCTCTCAATTCGTGATATTTCTTTTCATTTCCTTCTTCGATTCCGTGTTCTTCCAATTTTTTTCAGGCAGTGTTTATTCCAATCCCAGTTTCAATAAACCTTCGGTTCCTAGTACTAGCGCATTTGGAAGGACGACGGTTCAATCCCGCGTCCGGCCTTACTGATTTAGGATTTCCGTGATTTCCCTAAATAGCTCCAGCCAATTGCGGTATCGTTCCTTTCAAAAGGCACGGCCGACTTCTTTCCCCGTCGTTCCCTAAACCGATGAGACCGAAGACCTCGCTGTCTGGTCTCCTTCCCCAAAACAACCAACCAACCTAGTACTAGCATTATTGCCTTTCATAAGTGATGCTAATTCTAGGACCTTACCTTGGATGCACCGTACTAATATCACATTAGCTCTTTGTATTTTTGACATATGGCAATTATCGCTCTGTGGGAATAATGTGGCGTATCTCTCTTCGATCTCCATAGGATCAGTGACCTCAAGAGGCAGATCTCTAATCTAAAAACCGCCGCGTGCACGCCACGGGTACTGGGGCTACTTGCTTCCTGCATGTGGCATACTACTGACCTTTACAGGACTCCCCCTATACTCTGGGTACGATGCTACAAATAGTGAGCTGAGTTTGCATTCTGCTTGGTATGCTAGATGACCCGAGAACCTAAGGTGCCCGCATGCCATGATCTGCGGAATGTTGCACCTAGTGAGTTCGATAACCGTTTATAGAGCCTCTTCCATATCCCTGTCTGGAGCTCCCGGCAGACGTACCGAGTGTACACTGCCATTCTTTCCCAACCTGCGTGCTATTTCCTTTAGGGGCTCCATTACCCGCTTATCGTTGCTGCAAATGGATAACACAACCGCCTTCTGCACTTGACCGGACTGGGCAGGAAAATCGGCCACTGGTCCAGCAGGAGAGGTATCTCGTGCTGACCCAGCTGTGCTAGCATCACTGGGTAGCACCTCGCACCTGTTGTTGAAGAGTAAGGAGCCAGCATCCAGACACGTTTCCACTTGCACCCTCTACCCAGAGACACACGAACTCGCCATTGCCCACCGTTTACGTTCGAGGGCAGATGTTGCTTATGAGACGACGTTTTGACAGCTGGGTTTCCAAGGGACTCCAGTGGTACAGAAGATGCTGCAGCTTTCGCCAATGGTGCCTCAACGTCCTTGCAACTGCGAGCACAAGTAGACGGTGGTCATTGGAGCCTCCAGCTGTTTTCGGGCAGAGGCCAGTTCTCCTTGTTTCTGCACACAACAAGCACACTCCTTGCCCATTTCATACTGTATAAAACCTTTATTGGAAATTTGTGGTAAGGTGTTACTGGACCAAACTGCTGGGGTCATCGGTCCCTAAGCTTATGCACTACTTAATCTAACTTAAAGTAACTTACATTAAGAACAACACAAATACCCATGCCCGAGAGAGGATTCGAACCTCCGACGGGGGTAGGTTCAAATGGCTCTGAGCACTATGGGCCTTAACATCTGTGGTCATCAGTCCCCTAGAGCTTAGAACTACTTAAACCTAACTAACCTAAGGACATCACACACATCCATGCCCGAGGCAGGATTCGAACCTGCGACCGTAGCGGTCGCGCGGTTCCAGACTGAAGCGCCTAGAACCTCTCGGCCACACCGGTCGGCCCGACAGGGGTAGCCGCCCGGATAGTGACAAGACGCCATAGACCGCGCGGCTACCCCACGCGGCGTTAAACCCTTTATAAGGTCTCTTTAAAAATGCAAGAAAAGTAAACAAAGCAGTGAGGACTAATAGAAAGATCAAACATACCTGTCAGCAAGAGACAATATTACAAGACTATTTCATTACGTAAGTTGGAATGCACACAGAATGTAAACGAGGAACATAAAAAATAGCTCCAAAATATGCTACACAAAGTTCTGACTAAGATCGCCAAACCCGCAAGCTCCTAAACGAAAAAATAAACAATACAAGTGACCTTTCACTGGAAAGCTTCTGCACGAAAAACTACGGAGGCACTTTGAAAATGTAACTAAACACTTGTCACTCCAGACAGGCAAATAGTTAATATTCGCTTCTAGGTAGAAGCTTATAGGGAAACACTAATCTATTTTTCTCAGCTTCATAAATAAGGTGACTGTCAAACTCGAAGATAAATTTAATGCTGCAGTGCTTTTAATACGTATATTCCTATGTAAGCTGATATTCACATGCATTCCTTCACCATGTAATCTGCCTTATGGAGATAGTTACAGCGAGAACTGCAGTTTAACGTGGTCCCCGAAACACTGAGCAAATAAAAGTGACAGGAAAAAAATACGATGAAGGGAGAAACCAACACAAGACTTTTGCATCTCTAGTAAGGCATTTTACAACAACGCCACCCAGTCAAATTATTTCTAACTGAAATCTTTCATTGCGCTGAAATGCAATCAACTGTTGCTGTAAAGCATAACCATCGTTTATACGTTCACCAAATTAGTCACATTAAGCGAGAAACTTAATTTAAAAATTTAAATAATGAAATCAGGTAAGAGACGTTACCAGTGCGTAGTAGATATTCAGAAGACTCTAATTTTTTGTAAACAGCATTAATTGATTTCAGCTTATTCTCACAGATCATTTTCTCTGAGCTGTGTTGGTGCATTGTTCGAACTACTTTTTGGAAAATTAAATAGTACAATTGCAAAAGTTGCCAAATAACATTTGTTTTTTTCCTCCGTATCACTCCGTATCATTGCACTATGTATTTAAACAATGTGACTGCTCCAGACATTTACCGCTGATGCTGGAGTCGAGCGGTTAAAGGCGCTACAGTCTGGAACCGCGCGACCGCTGCGGTCGCAGGTTCGAATCCTGCCTCGGGCATGGATGTGTGTGATGTCCTTAGGTTGGTTAGGTTTAAGTAGTTCTAAGTTCTAGGGGAATGATGACCATAGAAGTTAAGTCCCATAGTGCTCAGAGCCATTTTTGATGCTGGAGTCGTATATTATCGTCATCTTTGCCTGCTGATAACACAGTTACCAAACAAGAAACGAAGAGGTTTGGTTCGTAGTAAAGGCATATTATCAACATGAAAACTAATAATACATTCAATTCTGTGCTTAGCAAATGAGCGTTGGCGAATATTGAGGGTGTCCCTCATGCCGTTCTGAGTAAGCACAGATGTTTTAGCGTAGCATTGCTCCGATCTATTATGAACTGTAAAGTGCTTATTCGTGTAGTGTAAATTGACTGTGCTGAGTATTTTCAGAGCGTGGTGACACTGTTTTCGATTAGCACCAAGGATATCGCATAGCTTTACTTCGGTATCAGATGGGATCATCGTCTTCAACAGTGTCACATGCTCTCATTCCATGGGAATAGTACCGTGGAATTTAAAGAGAGACGTTACTGCAACGCCTAGTGATGAGAAATTATACACTTGGAGGGCAAAAACTGGTTGTGACAGTTTCACCGCCAACATAGTCACAGAGTCCAGAACCAAAGTAAAAGGGTCCCTTAGCGGCCTCGTCTAATGAGATGGTAAAAACGCAAAGAAGTGATTTTTATTTGTTTCATAACAACAGTACCAACCTATTTCACTGTTATGTGCTATAGGTGGCACATGGCAAACAGTCTTGTGTTCTGGAGGACTAAGCAGGTTCTCCGATGGCCATCGAGACTACATAGACCCACACAAACATATTTTAGGGCAATGTAGAAGTGCCTTAATTATCTGAAAGAACAAATCAGCGGTATGCAAATGGAAAAAGGAAAATTGGGAACTAATTTGGTGCACGAAGTATCCTCTGCCATGTTATTTATTAGGTTCAAATGGCTCGTAGCACTATGTGACTTAACTTCTGAGGTCATCAGTCGCCTAGAACTTAGAACTAATTAAACCTAACTAACCTAAGGACATCACATACATCCATGCCCGAGGCAGGATTCGAACCTGCGACCGTAGCGGTCGCCCGGTTCCAGACTGTAGCGCCTAGAACCGCACGGCCACACCGGCCGGCTCTTTATTAGGGCTAACGTAATACACCCACGTTCGGAAAAAAAAAAACAGAACACCTTGAACGAATACAGATAGGACGTTCATGTCCACGGGACATGTACAGTACTATTTTCTGCAGAAATGATTAGCATTTGAAGCACGTCGGCCAGCGGGTTCAGGGTCAACATCGATATCGCGGCGCAACACCATCTACCGGTAAAACGTGCCTGTGGCTCTCGTTGTCGCTGTAAGCAGAAGTTAACGGCTCATTATGACTTGAACGGACGTGCAGGATGCCTCTCAGACGTATGCGCGAATCGTATCGTCAAATCGGTGACTTTGAAAGAGGGCGCATTGTTGACATGCGAGGAAGTGATGCATCTATCTGGGAAACTGGTGCTCGTGTTGGACGAAGTCTTCCGGCACTGCAGCGGATTTGTGCAAAATGGTTCACGTAAGGCTGTAGAACACGCCGAGATGGGTCGGACGGCACCACTCAGACCAGCTCCCGAGAAGATCGACACATCTGAATAGCACTGATGAGCAGATCTGCGTCCTCCGCGGCGGTGGCACAACAGTGGAACAGCGTAACACATCTTACACTATCAAGGATGACAGTCCGTCGCCTTTTCTTATGGCATAGGTTCTCCTCCCACCTTTGACGAATGTGTATAAATACGCTAGACGGCAATGGTGTGTGAAACGAAGTCACTAGGAGCAAAAATGACATCAGATAGTGTTTTCGGACGAATCCAGGTTCCGTCTGTTTGAAAACGATGGCCGCATTTTGGTTGACTGCAGACAGGGGGAGCGGCATTGCAGTGACTGCTTTCGTACTAAACATACAGCGCCAACTCACAGCCCTACTGTGTGGGGTGCTATTCGGTACAACTACTTAGAGAAAGCTTTTGACAATGTTGATTGGAATACTCTCTTTCAAATTCTGAAGGTAGCAGGGGTAAAATACAGGGAGCGAAAGGCTATTTACAATTTGTGCAGAAAGCAGATGGCAGTTACAAGAGTCGAGGGGTATGAAAGGGAAGCAGTGGTTGGGAAGGGAGTGAGACAGGGTTGTAGCCTATCCCCTATGTTATTCAATCTGTATATTGAGCAATCAGTAAAAGAAATAAAAGACAAATTTAGAGTAGGTATTAAAATCCATGGAGGTGTTGTTGTTGTGGTCTTCAGTCCTGAGACTGGTTTGATGCAGCTCTCCATGCTACCCTATCCTGTGCAAGCTTCTTCATCTCCCAATACTCACTGCAACCCACATTCTTCTGAATCTGCTTAGTATAGTCATCACTTTGTCTCCCTCTACGATTTTTACCCTCCACGCTGCCCTACAATGCTAAATTTGTGATCCCTTGATGCCTCAGAACATGTCCTACTAACCGGTCCCTTCTTTTTGTCAAGTTGTGCCACATACTCCTCTTCTCCCCAATTCTATTCAATACTTCATCATTAGTTACGTGATCTACCCATCTAATCTTCAGTATTCTTCTGTAGCACCACATTTCGAAAGCTTCTATTCTCTTCTTGTCCACGTTTCACTTCCATGCATGGCTACACTCCATACAAATACTTTCAGAAACGACTTCCTCACACTTAAATCTATACTCGAGGTTAACAAATTTCTCTTCCTCAGAAACGCTTTCCTTGCCATTGGCAATTTTATATCCTCTCTACTTCGACCATCAGCAGTTATTTTGCTCCTCAAATAGCAAAACTCCTTTACTACTTTAAGTGTCTCATTTCCTAATGTAATTCCCTTAGCATCACCCGACTTAATTCGACTACATTCCACTATCCTCGTTTTGCTTTTGTTGATGTTCATCTTATATCCTCCTTTCAAGACACTGTCCATTCCGTTCAACTGCTCTTCCAAGTCCTTTGCTGTCTCTGATAGAATTATAATGTCATCGGCGAACCTCAAAGTTTTTATTTCTTCTCCATGGATTTCAATTCCTACTCCGAATTTTTTTTTTTGTTTCGTTTACTACTTGCTCAATATACAGATTGAATAACATCGGGGAGAGGCTACAGCCCTGTCTAACTCCCTTCATAACCACTGCTTCCCTTTCATGCCCCTCGACTCTTATAACTGCCATCTGGTTTCTGTACAAATTGTAAATAGCCTTTCGCTCCCTGTATTTTACCCATGCCACCTTTAGAATTTGAAAGAGAGTATTCCAGTCAACATTGTCAAAAGCTTTCTCTAAGTCTACAAATGCTAGAAACGTAGGTTTGCCTTTCCTTAACCTTTCTTCTAAGAGGGAGTCGTAAGGTCAGTATTGCCTCATGTGTTCCAATATTTCTACGGAATCCAAACTGATCTCCCCCGAGGTCGGCGTCTACCAGTTTTTCCATTCGTCTGTAAAGAATTAGCGTTAATATTTTGCAGCTGTGACTTATTAAACTGATAGTTCGGTAATTTTCACATCTGTCAACAACTGCTTTCTTTGGGATTGGAATCATTATATTCTTCTTGAAGTCTGAGGGTATATCGCCTGTCTCATACATCTTGCTCACCAGATGGTAGAGTTTTGTCAGGACAGGCTCTTCCAAGGCCATCAGTAGTTCTAATGGAATGTTGTCTACTCCGGGGGCCTTGTTTCGACTCAGGTCTTTCAGTGCTCTGTCAAACTCTTCACGCAATACCGTATCTCCCATTTCATCTTCATCCACATCCTCTTCCATTTCCATAATATTGTCCTAAAGTACATCGTCCTTGTGTAGACCCTCTATATACTCCTTCCACCTTTCTGCTTTCCCTTCTTTGCTTAGAACTGGGTTTTCATCTGAGCTCTTGATATTCATACAAGTTGTTCTCTTTTCTCCAAAGGTCTCTTTAATTTTCCTGTAGGCAGTATCTATCTTACGTAGCCAAACCCCTATGTTATTCAATCTGTATATTGAGCAAGCAGTAAAAGAAACAAAAGAAAAATTTAGAGTAGGTATTAAAATCCATGGAGAAGAAATAAAAACTTTGAGGTTCGCGATGACATTGTA
Organism: Schistocerca cancellata; assembly: GCF_023864275.1. NCBI lineage: Eukaryota > Metazoa > Arthropoda > Insecta > Orthoptera > Acrididae > Schistocerca > Schistocerca cancellata. The sequence continues at coordinate 454,290,476 of NC_064628.1, read as the reverse complement.
ATTCTGTCAGAGACAGCAAAGGACTTGGAAAAGCAGTTGAACGGAATGGAGAGTGTCATGAAAGGAGGGTATAAGATGAACATCAACAAAAGCAAAACGAGGATAATGGAATGTAGTCAAATTAAGTCAGGTGATGCTGAGGGAATTAGATTAGGAAATGAGACACTTAAAGTAGTAAAGGAGTTTTGCTATTTGGGGAGCAAAATAACTGATGATGGTCGAAGTAGTGAGGATATAAAATGTAGATTGGCAATGGCAAGGAAAGCGTTTCTAAAGAAGAAAAATTTGTTAACATCGAGTATAGATTTAAATGTCAGGAAGTCGTTTCTGAAAGTATTTGTATGGAGTGTAGCCAAGTATGGAAGTGAAACATGGACGATAAATAGTTTAGGCAAGAAGAGAGTAGAAGCTTTCGAAATGTGGTGCTACAGAAGAATGCTGAAGATTAGATGGGTAGATCATATAACTAATGAGGAGGTATTGAACTGCGGAGAAGAGGAGCTTGTGGCACATCTTGACTAGAAGAAGAGATCGGTTGGTAGAACATATTCTGAGACATCAGGGGATCACCACTTTAGTATTGGAGGGCAGCGTGGAGGGTAAAAATCGTAGAGGGAGACCAAGAGATGAATATAGTAAGCAGATTCAGAAGGATGTAGGCTGCAGTACGTACTGGGAGATGAAGAAGCTTGCACAGCATAGAGTAGCATGGAGAGCTGCATCAAACCAGTCTCAGGACTGACGACCCCAACAACAACAACAAATCACAGTTGGTGCGTGTCGAGGGCACTGTGACCAGTGCGACCTACGAGAATGACACCTTGAGACACGTGTCCACACCCTTCTTGCACAACACTCCAGATGCCATTTAACAGCAAGACAATGCACAATCTCGTGTCGCTGCACGAACACATGCCTTCTTGGTATCATAGGATAGCCCTTCGCCCTGGCCCACCAATTCACCAGACTTGTCGCCAATCGAAAATTGTGGGTTATGGAGAAACAACGGCTGCAGCGCTGTGACCCAACGCCAACCACCACAGATGAACTTTGGAACAAGATGAAAGCAGCATGGGCGGCTATACCACACGACACCATTCGCGCCTTATACTCGTCGAAGGCAGCAAGCAGGGACGATTTATGTACCACGGCGGGCCCTGTGCCTATTAGGCAACAGGATGCACGTAGAACCGAGACGTCTGAGATGCAAATCATTTCTGCAGGAAATATTAATGTACATGACCTATGAATATGAACGTCCTGTCTCTAGTCGTTCAACGTGTTCTGTTTTTTTTTCTGAACATGAGTGTATGTCTTTAAATAGGCGTGCCCATGAGGTACCTGCACTTCTCAGTGTCAGCGCCATGCGTCGTGGTCAGCTGTTTCACTCACGATGATTAGATTGTCCTTAAGGGGCTCCGGAAAGGCTCAAAATCATGAAAAGTTCAATTTTTACTTTTTTGCGTTTTCTGAATCTGCAGACTATTACCTTTTAATAGATATATAATTTATTCAATTCCGAAGACCACAACTATTTTTAAATTTTTTTTTGAAATGTGTTCTACATGGGCGTGACCCACTGTGGCGCTGTTAAACTGCTGTCAAATGGTGTTATTATTAACGTCCGTGTTCATCAGGTACATTTTAGTGATGTGAGATAAAGTATGTGTTGTGGCTAACCTGTGATGGTTCAATATATATCGCTGGTGTGATTGTCGATTGTTTCATGTTTATTTACTCTGTCGTTATCTCGAAAATATTCGTAATTAATTCTGTTTCTTGAGTGTCTGTTTTGTTGAAGTATAATAATGAGTAAAAGTAAAGTTGCTGTTGCGACTTTCAATGATGGCAACATTGTAAGGTGCAAGGTATTTAGAAATATGGGAATGAAGATAGGTTCTAACATGGTACGAGCGGTGCTTGCTTTAGACAAGGAACGCCTTCGGGCTGCAGACAGGGCTGTAAAGAGTCTAGAAATACAAGCAAGAGTAAACAGGAGGAGGAACAAGAGGAAGCTGGAGGAGGAGGAGTTTGCAGAGGATGAAGATAATCCATACTATGGACCTGGAATGCACTAAAAAGTTAATCCAATCTTTGTCGCTCGATTCCCAAAACTTTTATTTTCTCATACTAATTACATGTTTTCTAAGGATCTTCCAAACATGTTTGTTTCAAACTTTCAGTAAATGTTACACAGTACCTTCTGCATAATTTAACACAGCCTTTTTCCAAAAAACTGTATATTTTTGAATATATAAATAAAAAATTGCAAAAAAAATGTTGTGAATTTTCATTACAATTGAAAAAAAACTCATCTTTAATAACTGAACTAAAATTTTGTAAAATCCTTGTTTGTAGCCCATATTCCAATAAATAATCTATAAAAAGTTCAACTTCCTACCTCAAATACTTTGTGAGGAAAGATGTAATTTATAAGCGTTATTTTAACATTGCAAGTATAGGGCGTTCCGGATCCCCTTAACTGTCTCATGTTGCAGTTCCCCTTGACGGAACATCATTATGCATCGTGGTATAAATTGGGAAATTGACGCACAGGTGAATCCGGCTGTACATTAAAATACAAGGTGCACAGGCTCGTTTCTAGCAACTTATTATCTACTGCGAGCGCTATTGTGTAAGTCTTAATCGTCACTGAAGCAGATAAACTTGAAGTGTTCTAATGTCGAGGCTAAAGCTTTACAAGTGGACCCTCACGGTATCAGTTTCTTTATCGAGTTGTGAGAAGCAATTTGTCAATCTGTACAGGAAAATCATTTTCGCAATCATGGAGAGCAGCTTTCGGCGCCTCAAACATCGTCATTTCAGAACAACTGAATGCAATTTTGAAAGGCAGAATGATTTCTTTTGTCGAAAGAACTCAAAATATTCAACAATAAATTGCGAAACGAATATCAACGGAAAAGAAACTAAAAGGGAAAAGGATTTGGATGTTTATGTAACGGTTTATAGAGGAGTGATCCCAACGACTAGAGCGAAGTCTAAATAGCAATTCCGACAACAAATGGGAAAACAAGATTCACAGCATTATCTTCGTAAATGAAAGAATAGTGTCAGTAAATGTAAAAATAGGGAGGATCTATCTCACAATAACACCTGTTTATACCCCTAAGGGAGAAAGGAGAGAAGACACTCAAGTGTCCTTGAGTATATTCAAAAACAATTATACCAAAACAGAAAAGATTATCTAAGAGGAGACCTTAATGCACATGCATGGATGCCGGTACCTGGATCAATAGGAACAATTTGAGAGCAGGTAATAAATAACAATTTACACGAATTACAACACTTTCTAACACATAATCAAATGAAAATTACCAATAATTTCTTTAGAATGAAGGATATGCAAAATTCAAATGGAGAGCAATGAACTGCAGATAGATTATTGTCTATGTCACAGCGAACAGAAAACCCGTAGGACTAGTATAAGATGAAAAACCTCATAGAGATAGCGACGTAGATCATTTCCTGGCTACTGCCAAGGGAAACCTGACTACTAGATGCATGAAAAAAAAGCTATTTCAAATACAAAACTCGAAGATGAAGTTTTCAAAGTCTACCTCCTGCAACAAGGCAGTATAAGAAGTCTGTCCTGACTGCGACTCGCGCAATATATACAAACCAAATTTACAGAAAATAATATAAGTATATAATAGGAAATCATAAAGGCACGTGTGATCCAAGTTGAGACGAATGCGATAGGGACGAAAAAGTAATTTAGGAGGAGAAAATCAAAATAAGAAATGAAGATGTAACAAATGCAATTAAGGAGGAACAAAAACCTTACCTTACAGATATGGACAATACAGAAGAAACGATAGAGTGGTACCAAAAAGTGTGACTGTGCTAAGAAAATAGTGAGAGAAGCGTATGAAGAACCGTCGGATGGAGAGATATCGAAAATGATCTGTATGGCAGACAAAAGAGGTCTTTTAAACTTCTGAAGTAATAGACAGGAAAAAATTAGTCATGATTACACGTAACAGACAAACTTGGATAAAACATATCAACCCGTATCGTTAAAAAGCAATGATATAACTCATCCAACGAAAATAGACCAGGACAAAGATGAATATGTTACATTGGACAAGATAAAAGTAGCATTAAAGTTGCTGAGGCAGAATAGAAAAGCAACAGGACCCGATAATATTGATACAGAACTTATCAAATGCCGAGACTAACATTAGGATTGAGGCTGTTGCATGTATTAAATTTATGTTAAAAACTGAAGACTTTTGGAGAGTGGCAGAGGTGACATCACAAAAAAAAGAAAACTGGAAATGTTTGTGAAAATTACAGAGGAATAAATATGCCGAATACTGGCTATAAATCATATGTGCGAATAACTAACAACAGACTGAAAAGAGTAGGTGACGACCTCTTACTTCGAAAGAAAATGGTTTCAGAAATGTACATCATGCATTGTGAATGTTACCGTTGCGCGGAAGAGTGGTAGATAATTTAAAAAAGACGAGAGCATAATCTCGTGAACCATACAGCATTTGTATATTATGAAAACGCTTTCGATAGGTTGAAAAGGTATATGTTGTGGAATATAATGGAAGGACGAGGTTATCCGAATTATCTAATACAAGTGATAATAAGTTTGTATGTAAATAACCAGGGGGAATTAACAGGGGAGTATGAAATGCATGAGAAATACTGCCAACATTGTTACACAATGGAAACAGGAAGTTAACCCAGGAATAAAATTAATTCCTAGAAACACACATTTAAATACAATGCTCTTCGCTGATTATTTAAAAGAGACGGAGAATGATTTATAATTTACACTACATCCCTTGGACTTAACAGGTAAATTCAGTAACTTGAAAATATGAGGAAATAAGACAAAGTTATGGATTTTAAAGGAAAATACCTGTTACGTTCTACAATAACGCTAAATGGAAATCAGTTGAAATGGTGCCTCACTCTCAGCTATTCAGACGTGTTGTTAGGGATGAATAAGACACTGACATATCCAATAAGTTATTCAGGTTTCAAAAGATATGTGGCATCGTACATAGAACCTTAGCCAACAAAATCAGGAAAGAAACAAAGACAAAATTCTGCAAAATAATGGCAACTTTTATACTCACATAAGGAAGTGATCTCTCATAGTACATCCTTTCACTTTCCTTAACAGTTTAATTTCAACTGAATGTATCTTTTTTCTGTCTTTCTTTGCTACTGTTCTGGCCACTCCTATGCTCACATGAGGAAGTGAAGCCAGGACAATAACAAAGAAAGACAAGAAGAGGATACTCTTCGTAATTCCATAGTTGAAATCTAGGACAGTGGGACGTCAGCTGGTATAAATTTATTTTAAAAATGAAGAAATTCCTCCAGCCGTATATAAGGTGTCGATTTTCTTTTGGCGACTAGTTTCAACGTTGTAACAACGTCATCTTCAGGCCCATACACTTGCTGACGTCAGCTGCGTGCGGCTGATAATAGAAGTTAGTGGTGAGATATGGACGTGCTCCGTGTGGAAGGTTGGTACAGCCGGTTGAGATTAAATTTTTAATGGATGGGAAAGTATGTACTCCGGGAGATCAAATAAAGAATTTTGAATTAAAGATAGAATTACTTATATTTTGTATAAATGAAAGTATGAAATATAGGATAACAAAGTGTACGAAGTCTACTGAATTAATGGGAGGGGGGGGGGGGTAGAGAGAATAGTCAGACATGTAATAGACTATAGACCTAAAGGAAAGAGAGATGCAAGAAGACAAGGACGAGGATTTTGTGAAGACGAAAGGCTATAAGCCTACTCTTTGAAGGGAAGAAGGAGTCTTAGATGGCTACAGTATATCGATTACTTGCTGGTGGAGTGTTAGTTCACCGCACAGATACACATACCACACGGATCTGTAATACAGGTAAAAATAATAAGGAAACTAGTCACAGCACGAGAAGAAGTAGCTTGTTAAAAGCTGTGGTGTCATTTGTTTGTCTGAAGGGTTTTGCTGTCGTACGGAGTGCCAATGAACGTGTAACTTCATGTAAGGAAAATGGTCACACTTCAAGAAGATACGGGCTACCACTGTCATCAGAGGTGATAACATTTTGTTGAGCACTGGCTATTACGCAGCGAAGCAGATTTTCGTCGTCTATCTAGGAAGGAAGTTTTAGCTGGATAGTTCATCTCTCTACTCCGAAAACTCTGATATCTCCATAAGGACTCCAAAAATTGTTTTCTGTCTCTTATGCTGGAGTCCTTTCCCCATAATGTTGCTGTATTTATAATATTAAAAAAGAAAACTAGTTTTAATCCGGGGTAATTCTTTATTTCGGGTGATAACGTTCATGATCTTGCATTAAACTCCTAGGGACGGTCATAGGCACGTTGAAAGCTATCATCTCCAAATGTAACCGAGCGAGGTGGCGCAGTGGTTAGCACACTGGACTCGCATTCGGGAGGACGACGGTTCAACCCCTCGTCCGGCCATCCTGATTTAGGTTTTCCGTGATTTCTCTAAATCGCTCCAGGCAAATGCCGGGATGGTTCTTTTGAAAGGGCACGGCCGACATCCTTCCCCATCCTTCCCTAATCCTACGAGACCGATGACCTCGCTGTCTGCCCCCCCCCCCCCCAAACAACCCAACCCAACCCCAACCCCTCTCCAAATGTCGAGGTAAATGATTGATAAATTCTGTTATGAAAATATGTTGTGTGGCAAGTGTAATTTTATTTTTGAGCAAATACTTCAATTTGTTTCTCATTCATTTGTAGCACAATGAAATAGGAAATGTCGGGTGATAGCTGTTTAGAATCTCGCTACGTATGACGTTGCGGTAAGCTCTATATTCACTGGTTCGTTAAGTATGTTGCACATCATTTTATTTCAAGTAGTGTTTCACATTTAGGGATAGAGGGGTATCTATTATTGGCATATTGGTAACTGCTAAATTAAACTTTAGTATTACATTTATTCCGAGAGGAATGTTACAAAGCACATTATGTACGTACAGAGTGACTTCAGGGTTTTCATAATTACTCGACGCTCCACGCATAGCAACACAGTTCCGTCTGACTAAATGGCGGGTGACACGAAATTATTATGAAGGAATGTACTTATAGACCTACAGGTAGTCTTCACTGCAACTACTGACAATTTTCTGTGCGTGCCCCTTCGAGTGGAGAGACGAGAAAGCAAGTATTTAGACACTGAAAATGGATGGCCAGCAATGGGGAATCGTCCTGCAAAAGAAAACATCACCCACCCCCCCCCTCACCACAAACTAAGAACAGCATGGTAGCTCATTCAGATTATTACATGAAGTCCGAACGCATATACAGGCTCTCACCTTTGGGTTGTCAGCCACATTTTCTCTGGTGTTTCGGCATATATTTGTAATTTAGCTCGTGCAGCGTATAGCTGGACTCAGCCCAAACAAATGCTGCTCATCACGTCTTTTACGCGAAGCCCAGTGTGGGCGAAATGCTTCGGTTTGTTTCCCGTTACAAATAAAATGAGCTTTAAAGCGCAATTTTACGTGCCCATTCGATTGAGCGGTCCCGTACTATTCCAGCGCGATATTTGTTTTCTCGATCAAGAGTGTTAAACACGAAGGAAAACCCGCACTGCAGCAACGACAACACCGCCCAGGCCCACGTTGACTGCTGCCGCCATGCAGCAGTGCTGTCCAGTTCATGTTGGAGTACTGGTTATTCTTCGTTCTTTACTGTTCGTGTTAATACATATCCACACAACGAACATCGCACTAGACTATTCTGGAATCGGTATATTGGTTCAAATGGTTCAAATGGCTCTGAGCACTATGCGACTTAACTTCCGAGGTCATCAGTCGCCTAGAACATAGAACTAATTAAACCTAACTAACCTACGGACATCGCACACATCCATGCCCGAGGCAGGATTCGAACCTGCGACCGTAGCGGTCGCTCGGTTCCAGACTGTAGCGCCCAGAACCGCACGGCAACTCCGGCCGGCGAATCGGTCTATTGAATGGACACATAAAATATGGTTAAAAAGACATTTTATTTGCAACGGGGAACAAACCAATTCTTTACATCGACACTGGATGTCGCATCGAAGATGTGACAAGGAATATTTGCTTGGAATGATTCTAGTTAGATACTGAAAAAACGAAATTGCAAATATCTGTCGCTACATCATAGAAAATTTGGCCTACGATTCTTAGGAGAAATAGCCTGAAGAGTTGCATATGTTGCAACAACGATAGTTGAGTGATTCACAGCTTCTCAGACTCATGCCACCTGAAGATAAAGTGACAACACCGAAATGTTTCGAAATATTTCAATGGAAAAGGAATTACAAAGTGCAGATCTCGAGTGCGTAGTTTTTTGACAATGGAAATTCATTACACTAGCGAGTTTCCAGAAATCCATCAAACCATACAAAACAGTTAATGTCTGACAAAGCGTTGTTATAAGAATCAAAATCTCTACCTACACAGGAGGTGCAGTATTTCTCTTGCGATGTAATGATGAGAAGTTGCAGATTGCTTCGAAAGTGCTTTGCGGACATGTCTGCAAAGCAGTTTTGGAATCGGTCTATCCTAACCATCTTAGACTTACATATGCTAGGATGTTTTGAAGTTGGATGTCAGGGCAACACTGCCCTCTGGACGATGTTTTTGTAACGGTGAAACAGTTAGCCACATTCTCTAGTTAAATTTTACAGGCGCTAACGTACTCAAAGCTTGTTACTAAGTCAAAAAATGCTTTCATTAGGTAATTATATATGACCATAAACTGTGATAAGAGGTGCATTTTATTTGGATTAAACAAAAACTGCATCTACGTACATACACCGCTGTACGACCTATTTCAAAGGGAACATTGAACTACTGGTAGTCATTCCCTTTGAAATATTCATTTTGGAATGACATAGAAGTCCGTAGTGTAATATCGTGTCCTACGTAGTGGTCTAGTCTCAACTAGAAGAAGCTCTTTGAGACAGTTACTTCACAATAGGGATGTTTTACATTTTTGATAGTGTTTCCACATTAACGTGTGCTCTCTTTCAGAGAAAGGAAGTTCCTGTGTCATTATGTTGACACATAAATAGCATTTACGTTACTTAAAACGTGAAAAACCACACAACATTCTGTCTCCTTCTAACAGCAGATTTTTATGGATTATGTTCTTTAATTGCTGTTACGAGCTTCTAGAACTAGTATAAGGGAATGGGTAGAAAAAACTTGAACAGGGACCCTAGTCAGAACCCATATTGTTTTCGACCTATAACCATTAGGTTCTTAAATACTTACTGACGTACTGCTGGGGCAGTTGCTTCGTCTCGAAATTGGCTTCAATGGTAACTAATAAGGTGGACACTTATTCCAAAAGCTACGATTTCGGACATACACTCCTGGAAATTGAAATAAGAACACCGTGAATTCATTGTCCCAGGAAGGGGAAACTTTATTGACACATTCCTGGGGTCAGATATATCACATGATCACACTGACAGAACCACAGGCACATAGACACAGGCAACAGAGCATGCACAATGTCGGCACTAGTACAGTGTATATCCACCTTTCGCAGCAATGCAGGCTGCTATTCTCCCATGGAGACGATCGTAGAGATGCTGGATGTAGTCCTGTGGAACGGCTTGCCATGCCATTTCCACCTGGCGCCTCAGTTGGACCAGCGTTCGTGCTCGACGTGCAGACCGCGTGAGACAACGCTTCATCCAGTCCCAAACATGCTCAATGGGGGACAGATCCGAAGATCTTGCTGGCCAGGGTAGTTGACTTACACCTTCTAAACCACGTTGGGTGGCACGGGATACATGCGGACGTGCATTGTCCTGTTGGAACAGCAAGTTCCCTTGCCGGTCTAGGAATGGTAGAACGATGGGTTCGATGACGGTTTGGATGTACCGTGCACTATTCAGTGTCCCCTCGACGATCACCAGTGGTGTACGGCCAGTGTAGGAGATCGCTCCCCACACCATGATGCCGGGTGTTGGCCCTGTGTGCCTTGGTCGTATGCAGTCCTGATTGTGGCGCTCACCTGCACGGCCTAACGGTGTGCGGGACCGTAGCCCAGCTTCATGGAGACGGTTGCGAATGGTCCTCGCCGATACCCCAGGAGCAACAGTGTCCCTAATTTGCTGGGAAGTGGCGGTGCGGTCCCCTACGGCACTGCGTAGGATCCTACGGTCTTGGCGTGCATCCGTGCGTCGCTGCGGTCCGGTCCCAGGTCGACGGGCACGTGCACCTTCCGCCGACCACTGGCGACAACATCGATGTACTGTGGAGACCTCACGCCCCACGTGTTGAGCAATTCGGCGGTACGTCCACCCGGCCTCCCGCATGCCCACTATACGCCCTCGCTCAAAGTCCGTCAACTGCACATACGGTTCACGTCCACGCTGTCGCGGCATGCTACCAGTGTTAAAGACTGCGATGGAGCTCCGTATGCCACGGCAAACTGGCTGACACTGACGGCGGCGGTGCACAAATGCTGCGCAGCTAGCGCCATTCGACGGCCAACACCGCGGTTCCTGGTGTGTCCGCTGTGCCGTGCGTTTGATCATTGCATGTACAGCCCTCTCGCAGTGTCCGGAGCAAGTATGGTGGGTCTGACACACCGGTGTTAATGTGTTCTTTTTTCCATTTCCAGGAGTGTAGGTACCTACGCAACAGATTGTGCACTCAGCCCTTCCCAGAACTCCTACAGGTTTCTTCTTCATCTGCTTCCCTACTTCTTCTCTACGTTTGTCTACGGAGTCGGCCTTCTTATATGGATTCTGGAAATGTTACTGATAGTTGGTGGTCGGATGTCCTTCTGCAGTCCATCTGCCTGCGTTTAGAGTAAAGTCGAGCTCAAATGTGAGAACGTGTTGTCTAAGTGTATATGTAGCGTCTATCTCAGGTGGGACATGGGTAACAGCCCGGTAACCACCAAAAAACAACATCCTAACTGGCTGGCCCACTGGCTCTAGTTGTAAATCCACGAGGCGGAATCGGTTCACGGCTGGTTCCGCTCGAGAATCCAGAATGCGGCGTAATGACGGTCTCCGGCGAGTTCCAAGTCCTGGAATTTTGTAATCTGAAGTTACTAACGACCAGCATGAACTGAACAGTTGCAACTGCACGAGGATCATACCGAAAGGAATGCCTCCTACTTTTTTGTGGTGACTTTGTATGTCCATGTCAGATGTTCTTCAAGTAGCGCTAGTGCTTGAACCTTCCCCTCTCATCTGTTGGTGGTTCTGTCGTTCTGTGGTAGTTGGCGCCAGCAGAGCAGTGTTCCAAAATGGAGTCTGATATCGACGCGCGTGTAAAACAGCGATGTGTGATTGGATTTCCCACTGCTAAAGAAATTGTGCCAATTGAAATCCATCGACGCATGTTATGCTAAAGTTGTATGGAAACGATAGAATACATGTGAACAATGTGAGGCGAAGGACACGCCATTTTGAAGGTGGTGAGAAGGGTGTGCGTGAAATGCCACGACCTGGTCGACCCTGCACAGCAATCCTCCCTCGCAATGAAGTGCATGTTGATTAACTCATCCGTGCTGATCGACGAATAAAGACCAGAAAATTGTGTGCAAAGCTGATTGTTGGCTGTAAATCCTTGGAAACAATGTTGGATTATCTTGGTTATCGCAAAGTATATGCGCAAGGGTCCCGAGGATGTTTACAGAACAAAAAATTCACCGAATGGAAATTTGTCGGGACCTGCTGGACCAATATGAAGCTGAAGGAGACTATTTTCTAAATAACGTAGTCACCAGAGATGAGACATTCAAACATTTTTCATGGCACTGCACAAGCTTCCCTATGCCTTTTGCGTACTTAGTTGCCGCCAACCTGTTGAAAAAGTCACTAACGTCCACTTCCAGGATGTTGTCGATAGTGTTAACCGCCCAAAAAATCCTTCAGGCTGGGAAATTGTTGGTAGTCCGTTGAGGCCAAGACTTGTAGAACACAACAAAGTAAGAACAATTGTTGGTTATTGTGAAGAAGCAAACTGCCACTAGACAACAATCGACGCCGTCAGGAGGCCACTACCTATGCACCCTCTCCTGTAGGGTTAAAGTCGTTGATCAGGGTTCCCTTTCGCACACGATATACTGTGACCATAGCCTTCTTGGTGCTAAGATATGAATTTTTTCGTTACTGTTGGGGTTCTTAAATGGAAGTCATTCTATTCGTTGACGTTCTGTTTCTGAGATTTTATGAGGAAAGCAGGTCTAGTTGCCAGTGAAACTGTAGTTCAAAATCTCTTTGTCATTCTTGTCTTAGCGAGTAAAAGCTGATCATCGTATTTCTACAATGGACTCACTACTTTTCAGAAACCGTATTACACTCCGAATCAAGGGCTTCGCTGGAGAGTTAATTTTGTCACATATTTCAAAACCGTACAAATAAACTGTAAACGTTCCTGCTCGATGATAGCGTCGTACTGGCGTGAACGGTTAAGAGATTTACCACTTGTACAGAAAGCAGTCGGTAGTTAGAGTCGAGGAGCATGAATGGGAACCGAAGTTTGAGATGGGAGTGAGACAGGCTTGTAGCTTGCCGCCGATGTTATCTCTAGAGTAAAGGAAACCAAAGAACAACCTGGAGTAGGAATTAAGTTCAGGGAGAAAAAAAACTTGCAGGTCTGTCGATGATATGGTAGCAGTAATTCTGTCAGAGACAGCAAGGGACTTAGAAGAGGATTGGAACGGAATGGACAGCGTCTTCAAAGGAGGTTATAAGATGAACATCAACAAAAGCAAAACAAGGATAATGGAAAGTAGTACAATTAAATTAGATGATTCTGAGGGAATTAGGTTAGGGCAGCAAAATAACTGATGAAAGACGAAGGAGAGATAATATAAAAGTACAGTAATATGTAATGGCAAGAAAAGTGTTTCTAAATAACAGGAATTTGTTAACATGGAATATAGATTTAAGTGTTAGGAAGTCTTTTTTGAAGGTATGTGCCCAGAGTGTAGCCATGTATGGAAGACCACATCAACAACATGACAGGGCAGCAGGGTGGAGGCAGAATTCTGCTGCCAACGTTGTGCAGTTTTAGCATCACCGTCGTAATGCAGAAGTTCCGTTGCGCTGCAGTGCGAGGTGATTTGGAGAGTGAGGTGTGTGTTTGGGTGTTGCAGAGATGCGCTGCGCCGCCGCCGCCCTGTGCCTGCTGGTCGCCCTCGCCGCCCTCTGCGCCGCCGCCGCTGCCGCCCCCGCGGCTCACTACGGCCGCGGCTCCCGCCCCCGCACGATACGGGGCTTCAAGAACGTGGCACTCTCCACCGCGCGGGGCTTCGGCAAGCGAGACGGCAACCAGCTGGAGGCAGCGCTCGCCGACCGCGACACCACCCTCCCGGACAGGTACGCCTCCCTCAGCTCGAAGGGTCCGTTTACTGTTTGTTTATTTATTCATTGCGGCCTTCAAGCTGTCTCTTACATCGCACGAGGATTTAACATACACAGTACTTTTTCACATACATTTCGAAACCTCATAAATGTCTCCTTTTCCGACGCCCAAGTCTGGAAATTGTCAGTAAAGTGTCTATAACCTTTCTCTGTAATGGTGCAAAATCGTGGCGGCCTATGGCTCAGCCCCGGGCTCGACGATGCTTCAGACAGTAAGACGGCGCCACTGTGGACGTGTCACACGATGGAAAAACTTTCACAGCCCAGCTTACTAATATTTGGCTCCTTCACTTGACGTCTCTGCGATGGAGATCAGAATTGTGATCCCCAGCTCTTAAATCACCGCCGTTTAGAACCAAAACGTAAAAACCTCAGCGTCTGATACACTAGTGGCCATTAAAATTGCTTACACTCCAAGATGATGAGGTGCTACAGTCGCCAAATTCAACCAACAGGAAGAAGATGTTGTGGTATGCAAATGATTAGCTTTCCAGAGCATTCACACAAGGTTTGCGCCGGTGCTGACACCTACAACGTGCTGACACGAGGAAAGTTTCCAACCGATTTCTCATACACAAACAGCAGTTGACCGGCGCTGCCTGGTGCAACGTTGTTGTGATGCCTCGTGTAAGGAGAAATGCGTACCATCACGCTACCAAATTTGATGAAGATGGGATTGTAGCCAATAGCGATTGCGGTTTATCGCATCGCGACATTGCTGCTCGCGTTGGTCGAGATCCAATCACTGTTAGCATAATAAGGAATCGTTGGGTTCAGGAGAGTAATACGGAACCCCGTGCTGGATCCCAACAGCCTCGTATCATTAGCAGTCGAGATGACAGGCATCTTATCAGCATGGCTGAACGGATGTGCAGCCACGTCTCGATCCCTGAGTCAACAGATGGGGACGTTTGCAAGACAACAACCATTTGCACGAACAGTTCGACGACGTTTTCAGCAGCGTGGACTATCAGCTCGGAGACCATGGCTGCGGTTACCATTGACACTGCATCACAGACAGGAGCGCGTGCGATGGTGTACTCAACGAAGAACCTGGGTGCACGAATGCCAAAACGTCATTTTTTCGGATGAATCCAGGTTCTGTTTACAGCATAATGATGGTTGCGTCCGTGTTTGGCGACATCGTGGTGAACGCACATTAGAAGCGTGTATTCGTCATCGCCATACTAGCGTATCGCCCGGCTTAATGGTATGGGGTGCCATTGGTTACTCGTCTCGGTCACCTCTTGTTCACATTGACGGCACTTGGAACAGTGGACGTTACATTTCAGATGTGTTACGACCCGTGGCTGTACCCTTCATTCGATCCCTGCGAAACCCTACATTTCAGCAGGATAATGCACGACCGCATATTGCAGGTTCTGTACTGGCGTATCTGGATACAGAAAATGTTCGACTGCTGCCCTGGTCAGCACATTCTCCAGATCTCTCACCAACTGAAAATGTCTGGTCAATGTTGGCCGAGCAACTGGCTCGTCACAATACGCCAGTCACTACTCTTGATCAACTGTCGTATTGTGTTGAAGCTGCATGGGCAGCTGTAACTGTACACGCCATCCAAGCTCTGTTTGACTCAATGCCCAGGCGTATAAAGGTTGTCCAGGGTACTGATTTCTCAGGATCTATGCACCCAAATTTCGTGAAAATGCAATCACATGTCAGTTCTAGTATAATATATCGGTCCAATGAATACCCATTTATTACCTGCATTTCTTCTTGGTGTAGCAATTTTGATGGCCAGTAGTGTACAAAGGGCTTCAATGAAACCAAAACTTTACTTGCAACATTGATTCCAACGCATTTCCCAGTCGGAAACGACAGTTCGCAGTGTGATGAACAAAACCACGACGTTATTGCCTGCTTGTGGCACTGCTGACATGTCATGGGCGATTCATCCCTCTGCAGCCTCTTGAACGTAACTCACCCCCCTGGACTGCAGATCGACTGCAATTCTTATTCTGATGGGCATAAACCACTTGAAATCATTCAACGAAATTTGAAAGTGATCTGAAGCAGCTATGAATCCTTACATTTTCTCGGTTCTCTTGTTTTATACCCTTTTGTGGAGTCATCATGTAAGGGTCCGCCAGGACACATGCGTGAATAAAAAGGCAAAGGATTCCTCTAAGACCTCCCACGTTCGGCCAAATCTTCTATGGCACTAGTTCACTTTTATTGAATATTTTTAAATTGTGACCTTACACCTGCGAAGAAGCCCAAGGTAGCTGCAGGTACGCAGTGGCTTGACACACCCCTGTGGCCAGTTGCCTGCCTGCCCAGTTGCCTGCCTGCATGTACCTAGGTCTGGAAATTCATGTTTGTAAAATACTCAGTAAAAGTGGATAGGTGCCACTTATGGTTCTGTCGAACTGAGGGATCTTAAAGGAATCCTTGCCACTGCATTTTTCGTCTCGACTCTGAGCAGTAGTGTGTCTGCAGTGTTTTCCTTAGCCACTCATAAGAAAACTAACCACGTGATTTCAGCTCTGGGCGTCGCGGTTCTGACGTCCATCGCAGCGGCGTCTGAAGAACGTGTGGAATGTGGATAGGAGTGTCTCTAACGACCATACAATCGTGTGACCCATCTACGGTGCCGTTGGGTACAATTAGGGAAATATTTGGTGCGAATGTGACATCATTAGACCACCTTATACATCACACGAACACTTGAGCTCTGGCCATCTTTCTGCATGTGTCGACATTTTGTTGTTTGGTGTGTCGTGGAGCCTGGATAAAGCCGCAGGGCGCCACGCTTTTGCACCGTTACAGGGGAAGGTTTCGAGCACCTTTGAGCCAAATTTCAAACTTACGTGTTCGAATGTTAGACGATTACGGTTCTGTTGCCAAGTTTAGTTATCCAAGAAATAAAAATATTTTACATGGCAAATAGCAATAAAATAGCATTAATAGAATCAAAAATTATTCGAATGCATGTAGAGACAATGTGTTTAAAACGTACTAAGAACTAACGAAGTTGATGTTAGCAGTACTTCTACTACTGCTGCTGCTGACACCGCTGCCCCTAATGCCACCAACAGTGACCCAGATAGATATAAAAGTAATGACAGGTGTATGAAAGTAATATATTCTGATAAAGCGAGTTCTGAAAGAGGTAAATATAGGTAGACTGCCTCAAACAGCTCGTAAGCGAGTAAGTGGTGGTTGGTAACAAGGATGTAGCTGTGTATCGAGTACGTAAGGGTCAAATGTACACATTATTCTTGCTTCAGTAAAGATATCATTAACTCTCTTTTGAAGTTGGAGATTTTGCTCAGGTCTCTAATATAATGAGGGAGATTATTCCAAAGTCGCAATCCTCTTAGTGAAAAGGAATTCGAGAAAGCGGCTGAGTGAAAAACCATCAAACTAGGAAACAGGTATAGAGGACGTCAGTAATTATTTGTGTACGCTGTCAGAATGGGCACGAAATTTAGAGTTAAAGCTCAAACCATCTAAAACCCGTGAGGACGTTATTGGTCATTCTAGGCTAACTATATAGCAGAGGGACGCACAGTATTTTGCTCTCATGGCAACAGGTCTTTTTTAGCCATGCTGTTCAGAAAAGAGCGTTAAGGTCGAAGAGAGATATGTCAGACAGTGCACATTGATAAGACAGTAGGGCAGACAGAGAGTATGGGGATCTTTGCGCTTGTCTGCACGTAGCCAGAGTAGCTATGTCTTAGGTAGTGGAAAATTATTACTGAGTTGAACGTCACAGGTATATCGAACACATGCGCTCATGACCACTTCCAGCCGACGTGAGCTTTCCTCAGCGAGATCTCGCAGGAGAACATCGCTATTATAACCTTTCGTCTAGTTAGCCTAGAATGACCAACGAGGTCTACTTTGGTTTTAGATGGTTTGAGCTTTAACAATAGTTTCCGTTCCCATTTTGAAAGTGTGCACGAGTCACTACTGACATCCTCTAAATTTCTATTCAAGTTCGATGGAGGTCATCAGTATATACTAGGTTTTTACAATAGGATTAACGAACAGGGAAAAGAGTATAGGAGATAATAGCGAAACCTAATGATGTCTGATTTTTCGTTGTAAACATTCTGCTGCACTGGCCGTTATCTCTCTGTAGAAAGTATTTTTCTATTACAAACTAAAACAGTGTTTTAATCCAAAAAATGACAGCGACTGTGGCATTTTATTATCAAACAACAAATCTGTGGTGGCGTGGTTCCTACTACAACTGATTTGATTTCTCGATTTTTACTTATGTTCGCCAGTTACGAGTAAAATGTTGGCTAAGTGAATTAAAAGCAAAGGCGTCAAGATTTCCAGAAACATCGGAGGGAAAGCGGAAGGAGAGTTGAAGGAGAAAGATCAAGGTCTTTACGAGGGCGACGAACTGTCTGAAAGTGCGACAGAATAAGTCTGAGTCATTCTGGAAGTCCTAATACATGTAGAATTAGAATTTAACAAAGCTTTAGAAGATTTGAGATGAAATATGGCGCGAAGCATAGGTAACATTTCGGAATTTCTAAAATCATTGTGGGAACCACTATCCAAATTGTTTTGTAGAATTTATGAGTCTGGATGAATACCATCAGACTTCCAGAAAAATATCACACACACAATACCGAAGATTGTAAGGAACGATATGTGCGCGTGATCTGTTGCACAATGAGTTCAAAGTCACTGAAAAGAATAATACACACAAGAATGGAAAAAAAAACTGGGGATGTGTTACATAATGACTGGTTTGCCTTTAGGAGATTTAAAGGCATCAGAGAGGCTGTTCTAACATTGCACAAGATAATGCAAGTAACACTTAAATCAAGATACGCTTATAGGATTTGTCGACTTACAAAATGTGTTCGTCACTATAAAATCATTCACAGTGTTGGGAATTATCAGGAAAATGGTTTTAAGCTATAGGGAAAGACGGATAATATACAGTATCTGCAGGATCATGAGTGTATTTCCAGTACCACTTTCTGCAGTTTGAAGAGATGGAGTTCATTGTGGTAAAGACGAAATATATCAAAGACTTATTGAAGTTTTCGATGGATTTCTTTTATATCTTGTTTTCTGCAAGAATTCTGAGAAGGCGTCGATAATTTCATATAATAACAATAAAGGAAAACAATAAAAATTTAGTGAATGTGTAAATGCAACAGGACAAGAGGGCGTCAGAAACAGCCATCTGGGAAGAATGTGGAGCGAAGGGGACCTGTCAACTTTTTGTCCATCCAAAGTACGTCTCAAAGACAGTAAACCGGCAACGTGAAATGTACAGTTGTTTAGCCGCAGGCCTTATGTAAGGGAAATTTAAGATACCAAAGTCTGTTTTCTGAGTATGGAATCTCGCCGTTGTATTTTATCTCTGCATTCACATGTATCTAATTAAATAACCAGGTGAGGAACGTTCTGGATCTTGAGCTTGCCTCTTCTGCCTTTGTTATCTCTAGCACTGATTATCGCTTTCAAATCAGTTGAAACGACCTGCAGTTTCGACTGACATGGGAATCGGTTTACTGAATGTGAGCTGATACTTCTAGCAAGTACGCTAGACCTAAAAGAGAGAAACTTCCCTACAATTCATTACGTATTGTAATATGGCAAAGATTTTTCACAAAAAAATGCCTAACATTATACGGACTGGTAAGAGTTCAGAAGCTTATGTACAAAACCGTCGACTAAAGGAGTCTACGGAAAGCACTAACCAGATGAACGGACAGGATGAGAAGACAGGTGTGGAGAACTCGAGGGTAACTTTTGTTGTACGGTGAGGAGCAGTAGAAGGCAAAAATTATAAACCACGATAGCTATCTGAATTTAAACAAAATGGAATCAGAACGTTTAGATGAAGGATGTGTCACAAGAGGGCAGAGGAAATTGAAATGATTGGAACCAGACTGCTACGTTCCTTTCTTCCGCTGTGATTTGTTGGTTAAGAGCGTAGCCAGAGGGGACTTACGCCTTACACAGTATATGTTATCATGGGAAGCTTTACGAAACCAGTCTTCAGACTGGAGAACACAACAACACCAGCCTTAATAAATTATGGAATGTTTTACTAGATTATACCACGAATATCCTTCTGTGCTTTGGGTGCCAAAAAATGATACAATCAAATTAGTTTTTGGTTGCTGGTTTATTCATCCAGACGAGCCGTCTTAACAGACAAAGGAAACAATTTTTAAAAACTTTAACAATTATTGCATACAGCGATATTATCTCATGTAGATCTGAATTAACACGTTGAGTTCTTTTTATAAATATTTGCAAACGAGTCATCTTCGGTCACTGTTCACATTACACGCAAAGAAACACACGTTTTCGGCTTGCATCAGGACTTTGACGACACTTCCCATTCTACTGAATCCTTCATATTGACCTCTTTGTCCCTCTAGAAAAAGCTGAGTCAGGCCCATAGCCGTTAGTGAGATGCTGAGTAGACTTCAAGATAATAGTTTTCCATTAAATGAGCGAAAGGAATACTGAGTAACTTGTAGTCAACAGATGTTTACTTGCACGATAGGAGTGTGATCGCGGATCGTTACAGCACACAGTATTCCCTGATCTAGTGGTACATACACATGCTTCACACTACTGTCTGTGAAGTTTCTTTTGATCACTATTGTGCTTTATTGGACAGTGTCCTATTCGAAGTTGCGTGCGTTACCTTCCTTCGACCTTTGAACCGACCTACCGGCCGTGCTGTACGGGAACCAACAAGAGTTGACAGATGTGATCTGTGGCAGAACTTGTTCTGCTTGCCACATACCTTGTCAATAGCCCTAATTCTTCATAGAATCAAACTACGATAATACATTAAAAGTTTCTTGGAGGCCGCTGAGTGCTTTCTCAATAGAAACTGCATGAGTATAGTAAGTGTAATTTGCGCTGCGTTATAAGGATGGTTAGTTTTTCACTCCTCTCAACGTTTATAACATCATATCTTCTCAACTACAGGGGGTGGACAATTATATGACAACACCAAAAACACAACTCATTAAAATGCCTAATAAGGTATGGCATTCAAAACAGCTTCCAGTCATCTTGCAGTGTACAATGAGGTAACAGAAGCCATGTGGTACCCCCTTTTTGACGGCGTAGTGCATCAACTCGACGGGACATGGACTCAACAAGTTGTTGGAAGACTCCTGCAGAAATTTTGAGCCATGCTGCCTCTCTAGTGTTGTCTGTCCAAGATTTTGTGCAAGAACTGACCTCTCGATTAAGTCCTATAAATAATCGGTGGGATTCTTGTCGAGAGATCTGGGTGACCAAATCATTCCCTCGAAATGTTCAGAATGTTCTCCAAACCAATCGCGAGCAATTGTGGTGCGGTGATATGGCGCACTGTCTTCCATAAACATTACATCGTTGTCTTGTTAACATGAAGTTCATGAATGGTTCCACATGGTGTCCAAATAGCCAAGATAAGCATTTACAGTCAATTATGATTCAGTTTGACCAGAGGACCCAGGGCACACCATTATGGAGCCACCGCCAGCTTGCACAGTGCCTTGTTAACAACCTGTGTCCACGGCTTCGTGGGGTCTACCTTCAGTTTTTACCAACTAAAATCGGGACTCATGTGACCAGGGCACGGTTTTCCAGTTGTATAGGTTGGAACACGTGAGGCAATACTGACCTTACGACTCATCTTAGAAGAAAGATTAAGAAAAGGCAAACCTACGTTTCTAGCATTTGTAGACTTAGAGAAAGCTTTTGACAATGTTGACTGGAATACTCTCTTTCAAATTCTAAAGGTGGCAGGGGTAAAATATGGGGAGCGAAAGGCTATTTACAATTTGTACAGAAACCGGATGGCAATTATAAGAGTCGAGGGACATGAAAGGGAAGCAGTGGTTGGGAAGGGAGTGAGACTGGGTTGTAGTCTCTCCCCGATGCTATTCAATCTGTATATTGAGCAAGCAGTGAAGGAAACAAAAGAAAAATTCGGAGTAGGTATTAAAATTCAAGGAGAAGAAGTAAAAACTTTGAGGTTCGCCGATGACATTGTAATTCTGTCAGAGACAGCAAAGGACTTGGAAGAGCAGTTGAACGGAATGGACAGTGTCTTGAAAGGAGGGTATAAGATGAACATCAACAAAAGCAAAACGAGGATAATGGAATGTAGTCAAATTAAGTCGGGTGATGCTGAGGGAATTAGATTAGGAAATGAGACACTTAAAGTAGTAAAGGAGTTTTGCTATTTAGGGAGTAAAATAACCGATGATGGTCGAAGTAGAGAGGATATAAAATGTAGACTGGCAATGGCAAGGAAAGCGTTTCTCAAGAAGAGGAATTTGTTAACATCGAGTATAGATTTAAGTGTCAGGAAGTCGTTTCTGAAAGTATTTGTATGGAGTGTAGCCATGTATGGAAGTGAAACATGGACGATAACTAGTTTGGACAAGAAGAGAATAGAAGCTTTCGAAATGTGGTGCTACAGAAGAATGCTGAAGATAAGGTGGGTAGATCACGTAACTAATGAGGAGGTATTGAATAGGATTGGGGAGAAGAGAAGTTTGTGGCACAACTTAACTAGAAGAAGGGATCGGTTGGTAGGACATGTTTTGAGGCATCAAGGGATCACAAATTTAGCATTGGAGGGCAGCGTGGGGGGTAAAAATCGTAGAGGGAGACCAAGAGATGAATACACTAAGCAGACTCAGAAGGATGTATGTTGCAGTAGATACTGGGAGATGAAGAAGCTTGCACAGGATAGAGTAGCATGGAGAGCTGCATCAAACCAGTCTCAGGACTGAAGACCACAACAACAACAACATAGGTTCTAACCGATATGGTCACTAGCTCAAAAGGCTGCAGGCGGCATCGTGCTGTTAGCAAGGACAATCGCGTCGATCGCCTGGGTCATAGCCCATTAACGCCGAATTTCGCCGCACTGTCCTAACGTTCGTCGTGCGTACCGCATTGATAACTGAGCGCAGCGTTCCTCGTGCGTTAGGACTGACAACTCTATGCACACGCCACTGCTGCGGCTCGTTAAGTAAAGGCCGTCGCCCAGTGCGTTGTCCATTATGAGAGGTAATACCTAAAATTTGGTGTTCTCGGCACACTCTCGACCTCGGAATATTCTACTCCCTAACGATGTGTGGAATGGAATGTGACACGCATCTATCTCCAACTTCCATTCCGCATCCAGAGTCTGTTAATTCCCGGCGCATGTCGGAAACCTGTTGACATGAATCAACTGAGTAGAAATGACAGCCCAGCTAACGGACTGTCGTCTTATACCCTGTGTACGTGATACTACAGCCATCTTTAGATGTGCATATCGCTATCCCATTACTTTTCTCACTTCAGTGTATAACTACACAGTCTGTATAGTTTTCATGGGATTCTTCCTGAAAAATAGCGACAAGTTCAGGAAGCCGATGATGGAAATGACAGACAATCACGTACCCTTCTCTCCAAAGTAAGAGTGGGCCACAAAGTCTCTGTAACACTGAGATCTTTTGATTGTGATGTCTAGTGGAGATGAGACAATTTACCCACTTGCTCCCGAAAACAGTCCTGGACGTGTGGATAGATTCCCTGTCGTCTTGGAACACAACATCACCTTCGGGAAACATACGTTGTACCAGGGAAGAACTGATCAATCAAAACCGTCATCATTCTTGGCAGTCAAACGATGTTTCAGAGCAACAACAAGGCCCTTGAAATACCACGATATAGTTGCTCAAGTCATCAACGAACCCCCGACATGTTTCACTCGTGGACGAATATTCGGCCAGAAGATGGAAACAGTATGAAACAAGAGGCGTGCTGTTTTCGTGCTGACAGCGTTCGCGGGTGTGGTATTTAGTTCCGAGGTGATTTTGGCAGCAGTCGTTCATTTATTTCCTGTCACAAACCTCTTGGATGACCGTCTGTCATGACAATTGAAAACACACTTTAGAATGTGTTGTGACTTCGCAGCTGATGCCTTTGGGTTTTCGATATATGCGGTACAAATCTTCAAAACGGTGCCTCTTGAAGCACGAAACACTTCGGTTACCAGGTGACGTAATCATTCGCCACAAGAGCACCAACAGTTCGCCCGTGGCGTTGAACTCTGACATGATGCACTCAGTACGAAAAAACAGCGTTCTGGCCGCGAAGGACTCTTGTAACGCTTTGAAACACTGCACATGTGTCGCTCGTGGTCAAATACAACAGCGTAGCCTGAAGGATTGGCTAACGTCTGCATCATGTTCAGGTATGCATTTCGCTCAAGGGTTTCCACATTTTTATTCACCTACAGTATGTGTCGCACTACAATGTAATTTTCCAGGCACATTCAGCGGTATATGTAGACACTGTCTGAAAAATTTGTTTTGAGTAGAGTTAGTTGTAAATAAGTGATAAACTAAACCTTCACGCGTCGTGTTGAAGTTTTACTGCACGAGCAGCGGAAATGTAGTGAGTGGGGGCTGTAAGCGAGGAGAAGTATCGGTAAGATTTTATATTATGTATTATGTTTGTTGTTAGTCGCTCAGTGCTCTTATTAGCAAATACTGATTGAATATGGTGTGGGGAATTTGCGCGCCATGAATTGTCTAAAGATACATTTTCTAGTTTTCATATTTGACGTATAGCGTTAAGCTTTCAACGTAAGCTTATAAAGACTAATAAGTAAATGACGATAACAATTTTAAACTTTTAAATTAGGTCAATATTTATACGAAATATTAAAAAATTATATATACTTTGCCTCCTGGAAGCCTTTAGATAGGCAACCTTCACTTATGAGTGTGTGACCATATTAACCGTTTTGTAATATACCGGCTTGTTAAATATGTACGAGCAATAATAGTAACACAGACATAAGAAGAACCAATTCTAAATTCCCGCACGATCATCAGAATTTAGTGTTTCTGGGGTTTCCCTAATCTGATTACGGCGAATTTCGGAGTGATCCAACGACTAATACACGTGCAATACAACTACGTAGACTCCCATGGCCGGAGACGATAGCATTAAAATTATTCAGGAGCTACTGTCTCGTCACCTTAGAAAAATATTAAAACTCTAAAACCCAAAAATAACAGACATCGCAGCCATGGTGCAACAGTCTTCTTCATGTATTACATTAACCAGCGTACATCAGTACACGCCCCAATGAACGAGGCTGCAGCACGTCTGAAAGTTCGCTTACTTTAGTAGTTTAGCATTTTAACTGATGACGTGGCAGTATACTTTCAACGATTTAATGACAAAGAAACGTCCAGTTGTCTTAATCATATTAGTATTCGAACTTACGGTCTGTCCCTTCTGATCTCGCTTCTGATGGGGCGTTAAACACCAAACTTCCCCCACATACGACATCTGAGACGCTGGGCAACTCTAAGTAACCACTATTCTCTTCTCACACGTGCCCGTGATAATTATTATGAATGAGTTCGACCAATGAAATATTTCAACTGCCATCTATGCCTGCTAAATATAACCCGATCATACTTTTCAGTTATTTATTCACTTTGAAGTTGCTATCGTAACAGAGCAGTCATGCTCAGACTCTAAGTAAATGACATGTGAACAGATGCTTTAGCCCAACAGCACGTAATTTCATGCGTTAATCCCTGCATCTTATTGTTGTTGTTGTGGTCTTCAGTCTTGAGACTGGTTTGATGCAGCTCTCCATGGTACTCTATCCTGTGCAAGCTTCTTCATCTCCCAGTACCTACTGCAACTTACATCCTTCTGAATCTGCTTAGTGCATTCATCTCTTGGTCTCCCTCTACTATTTTTACCCTCCACGCTGCCCTCCAGTATTAAATTAGTGACCCCTTGATGCCTCAGAACATGTCCTACCAACCGATTCCTTCTTCTAGTCAAGTTGTCCCACAAACTCCTCTTCTCCCCAATTCTATTCAATACTTCCTCATTAGTTATGTGATCTACCAATCTAATCTTCAGCATTCTTCTGTTGCATCACATTTCGAAAGCTTCTATTCTCTTCTTTTCCAAACTATTTATCGTCCACGTTTCACTTCCATGCATGGCTACACTCCATACAAATACTTTCAGAAACGACTTCTTGAGACTGAAACATATACTCGATGTTAACAAATTTTTCTTCTTCAGAAGCGCTTTTCTTGCCATTTCCAGTCTACATATTATATCCTCTCTACTTCGACCATCATCAGTTATTTTGCTACCCAAATAGCAAAACTCCTTTACCACTTTAAGTGTCTCATTTCCTAATCTAATTCCCTCAGCATCACCTGACTTAATTCGACTATATTCCATTATCCTCGTTTTGCTTTTGTTGATGTTCATCTTATACCCTCCTTTCAAGGCACTATCCATTCCGTTCAACTGCTCTTCCAAGTCCTTTGCTGTCTCTGACAGAATTACAATGTCATCGGCGAACCTCAAAGTTTTTATTTCTTCTCCATGAATTTTAATATCTACTCCGAATTTTTCTTTTGTTTCCTTTACTGCTTGCTCAATATACAGATTGTCCTTCATCGCCTTCCAGATTTAACTGTCTGCTCTCATTCTCTACGATAATAACTGATTAAGAGACTGAGAGGCGACACACATACGTCTAGTTTAATGGCGTGAACCAAAATGTCGCAGAGCAGCGCAGGAATGTGCAGCACACCTTGCTACTAGATCTGTGTGCACTGACTTGCCAAATTCGGTGACGCACTGAAACGATGAAGAAAGGCAGAAACGTCCCTACCCATTTGTGCGTCAGCGGCTACACCAAGTGATGCGTTTTGATAACGGTGTAAGTGCTTCATTAGCACAGTGGCACACTTACGAAATCTAGTATCAGGTTTATGCTGGCTATTATTTCTTAACTAGTGACGCGACACACCGGTAAACAAGACTGGAAAAATACCTGGTGTTGGTTTGAGATGCAGATAGTGACGTTATCAGTGGCGTGATGCAACTTTTATCCTTCAAGGTAATGAACCGGCTAACACTTAGCAACACAATTTCCCTCATTGCAACTCTCTATTTGTCCCACAAACTACGTTGAGTGTTACGCAATAAATGAGTAGTTAGCAGTTACTAAGAAGCAGTCCGTGTGCTGAAGCCTTTAAGCAAGCAATGAGGTGGGGTTAATTTGGATAAACAGGGTTAGCGTTTTTCATTAACAATCAAAACGTCTTCGACCCGGGCTCGAAACCCGCTACCGTTTAAATTTTGATTAATAAACAGCCTTGGCATAAGAGGTCGCCCTCATTCTGCCAACTGCCTTGCCAAAGAGGGCGGAGAATTGGGCAGATGTTCAGGGCATTCTCTTGTCTTTGGGGTGAGAAACTGGCCCCAAAAGGCGAAATAATCAGCAGTAATCAGTGGCATGAGGCTGCACAAGGCAATGGACACCACTGCATTAAAGACATATAACGTCTATGCACAGGACATATGGCCTGTAACTGAAAAAGTTTCATCATGATCTCTCCATTGGAAAAAGATTCCGGAATACTCCCCCATTCGGATCTCCGGGAGAGGACTGCCAAAGAAAAAGCATGAATAACCAACGAAAGGCTAACGTTCTAGGAGTCGGGGCGAGGAACGTCAGAAGCCTGAACGTGGTAGGGAAACTAGAAAATCTGAAAAGGGAAATGCAAAGGCTCACTCTAGATATAGGAGGAGTCAATGAAGTGAAATGGAAAGAAGACAAGGATTTCTGGTCAGATGAGTGCAGGGTAATATCAACAGCAAAGGAAAATGGTGTAACAGGAGTAGGAATCGTTACGAATAGGAAGGTAGGTATGAGAGTGTGTTACTGTGAACAATTCAGTGATAGGGTTATTCTTATGAGAAACACAGTCGGGAAGAATCAATACTCAATGAAGTGTGATACGGAAGTACTAATGAACGACGAGATAAGCTTGAAGTTCTCTAAGGCTGTAGAGGTCAGCAGGCAGTATAGTTGAAGAGGAATGGACATCTCTAAAAAGGGCAATCACAGAAGTTGGAAAGAAAAACATAGGTACAAAGAAGGTAACAGAAGAAATTCTTCAGTTGATCTATGAAAGAAGAAAGTACAAAAATGTTCAGGGAAATTGAGGAATACACAAGTCGCCGAAGAATGAAATAAATAGGAAATGCAGGGACGCTAAGACGAAATAGCCCCATGAAAAATGTGAAGAAATCGAAAAAGAAATGATTGTAGGAAGGACAGAGTCAGCGTAAAGGTAAGTCAAAGCAACCTACGGTGAAATTTACAGCAAGAATGGTAACATTAGGAGTGCAACGGGTATTCCACTGTTGAATGCAGAGGAGACAGCGGATAGGTGAAAGGGGGTCCTCGATGAGGGGGGGTAGGTTTGCCTGATGTGATAGAAGAAAAAACAGGAGTCGAT
Organism: Schistocerca cancellata; assembly: GCF_023864275.1. Taxonomy (NCBI): domain Eukaryota; kingdom Metazoa; phylum Arthropoda; class Insecta; order Orthoptera; family Acrididae; genus Schistocerca; species Schistocerca cancellata. The sequence continues at coordinate 454,262,755 of NC_064628.1, read as the reverse complement.
TTAGAAAATATAGGGGATTCAGTATGAGAAACAGAATTTAAGAGAGATTTAGAGGACTTAAGATCAAATATAGCTGAAGCGATAGAATCATTCTATCTGAATTTCTAAAATCATTGGGGGAAGTGGCAACAAAGAGACTTTTCAAGCTGGTGGGTAGAAAGTACGAGTCTGGTAACATAACATCTGAATTTTGGAAATAATATTATCCACACAATTCCGAAGACTGCAAGAGCCGAGAAGTGCGAGTATTATCTCACAGTCAGCTTAATAGGTCATGCATCCAAGTTTCTGACATGAATAATATATAGAAGAATGGAAAATGGAGGATGTATTAGATGACGATGATTCTGGCTTTACGGAAAAGTAAGAGCACCAGAGGGGTAGTTCTGATGTTGCGGTTATTAACTGAAGCAAGAATAGAGAAAAATCCAGAGAGGTTCGTAGGAATTGTCGATCTGGAAACAGAATTCGACAATGTTAAACGGTGCAAGGCGTTCGAATTTCTGAGGTAATCTATAGGGAGAGACGGGCAATATGTACAAGAGCCAAGAAGGAATAATAAGAGTGGACGACCAAGAACGTAGAGCTCGTATTAAAACGGGTGTAAGACAGGAATATAATCTTTCGCCCCTACTGTTCAATGTCCATATCGAAGAGGCAATGGTGGAAATAAAAGAAACTGTCAGGATTGGAATTAAAATGAAAGGTGAAGGGATATCAATGTTACATTTCGCCGATGACATTGCTATCCTGAGTGAAAGCGAAGAGTAGTTACATGATCTGCTGAACCGAATGCACTGTGTGATGAGCACAGAAAATGGATTTAGAATAAATCGAAGAAAGACGAGAGTAATGAGAAGTAACAGAAATGAAATGAGAACTAACAACTTCAGGATTAAAAGTCACGAAGTAGAAGAAGTTAAGGAATTCTGGTACCTAGGCAGCAAAATGCCAGTGATGGATGGATCTAGGAGGACATCAAAACAGACAAGCACTGGAAAAAACGGCATTCCTGGTCAAGAGAAGTCTACTACCATGAAACATAGGCCTTAATTTGAAGAAGAAATTTCTGAGAATGTACGTTTGGAGAACAGCATTGTATGGTAGAGAAACATGGACTGCGGGAAAACCGGAAAAGAGCCGGCCGCGGTGGTCGTGCTGTTCTAGGCGCTTCAGTCCGGAACCGCGAGACTGCTGCGGTCGCAGGTTCGAATCCTGCCTCGGGCATGGATGTGTGTGATGTCCTTAGGTTAGTTAGGTTTAATTAGTTCTAAGTTGTAGGCGACTGATTACCTTAGATGTTAAGTCCCAAAGTGCTCAGAGCCATTTGAACCGGAACAGAAGAAAATCGAAGCATTTGAGATGTGGTGCTATAGACGAATTTTGAAAATTAGGTGGACTGATAAGTTGAGCAATGAGGATGGTCCGCCCATAATCGGAAAGAAAGGGAATATGTGGAAAATACTGACAAGGAGAAGCAACAGGATGATAGGACACCTGTTACGGCATCAGGGAATGACTTTCACGGTACTAAAGGGAGCTGTAGAGTGCAGAAACTGTAGAGGAAGACAGAGATTGGAATACATCCAGCAACTAATTGAAGACGTAGGTTTCAAGCGCTACTCTGGGATGAAGAGGTTTGCACAGGGAGTAGTTCGTAGCTGGCCGCATCAAACCATTCAGAAGACTAGTGACTCAAAAAAATAAAACTAAATTTCCCACTAAATGTGAATTTATAATGTCACGATGTTGGTACACATCTTACTTTGAAACCTGAGAGTTTTTTTAACATCTAAACTGGCACATCTAGAAGGTCTTTCAAACTGTCCAGTCATCTCCGCAGTAGATCGCTAACGGCGTAATGTCAGTAGTATGGATACACTCTCCTTAGCCATGTCCGGTTTTTTCAACTTTTGTCTCGATGACAAGCATGAAAATAAGATTCTACCTCATTATACTAACACTAAAAACTTCTGATTGCCCCACATGGGTATTAGACAAACAAGCTGATCACAATTCACAAACTAGGCTGGTGCTGGGGTATCAAAAAACAAATGACGAAAGCGTGGGGAAAATTTGTACTCTCGTTCATCAAATAGTTCTATAAAAGGGTTAGCTTAGACGGTTTTAAATTTACACAGTCATTAACCATTTCAAATTGCTTCTGCAGAATTCTGCAAATCTCTCAAGCAAAACATAAAGAAAAAAAATGAAGTTGTCTGGAGGTTCTCATCCACGTAACACCAGACGAGATTAAACTCTCTACATTTTAAGTTGATCAGTCATGCTCGAGTTTCAGCGTCCATCCACTCCAGAACTATAGTAATTATGACAGTATCGTGCAGTGGCCATGTAATTAGGAAAGGAATTTTCGCGCCTTGAGTGCAGTACCACCAAGAATGTACTACGAATCTGTTTTCCATAATCGAACACCTCCATTTAAGCAGGAGCCAGCATTTTATTAGTAAAGGGAAATATACTATCTTGGTGAAAAAGTGTACACAGTCTTCTTCTCCTTCCTCTTGTTTATCTTATTCGTCTTAATTTTGAGAAGTATGCTTCTCGTCCATTCTGGTCTTCATCTAGCGATCTTTTCCGTGATCTTCCGGGGTATCGTTTTCCTTGTGTCTACAGTTCAAATTGTTATGCTGGGTCTTTCTTTTAGTATATAGTAGTGGTTATTTGTGTTTATAATTTTTAACACTTATTAGGAATACGTGATCGGCTTTTCATAGTTATTAAGATGTTATTTCATAAAAGGTAATGTTACTTCCGTTATTGCCTGGTAGCCTGGCATTACCTTGGTACAGTTTACTTTCAGTAAGTGTAGCTGTAACAGTGGTCCTTCATAATTCAGTAACTCTGCGTTTATTCCATCCTGTCATGTGTGTTTTCTGTTTTCATTTGTCTTAGAGTTTTATGGAGATCGTTCGCTTTTGTATTGCTCACATGTCTTGCCTCATTTCCTTCCTGATGTGACCTCTGGTAGTCGCCAGTCTAAGCAGTCTTTTTTTTTCTTTTTTTTGCCGTCGTTAGGTTGTTCTCTCCCAAAGAATCGACTGGCGCTTTGTTTCAGTGTTTCAGGATCATAGGTAAAAGCCCATGGCATCTAGATATTTGACATTGATTATCTGAATGTCAAGCAGTTTTCCTTTCTTGCTGAATCTTAACATCGGTTACTACAGTCTAACCATAAGTTTATTTGTCGTATCAGATCATAACCGTACTCCTCGTATATTTATTTACGTAGTTTGATCATTTATTTGTGTTTTTACGGATAGTATTGACATGAAAGGGAAAGCTGCTATACAAATTAAGGCGGACATTTAACGTGGCACTGCGTTCCCATTCGACGGACTGGCCGCCAGCAACATGATAAGTTTCATAAAACCATTTTAGTGGGTCAGAATGAGGCCCGAAATATTTTTCTCGACTGGATGCGGTACGGAGTCACCTGTCTTCCACTTTCAAACAAAAACTTCACTGCCGAGCGAGGTGGCGCATTAGTCAGCACACTGGTCTCGCATTCCGGACGATGATGGTTCAAACCTGAGTCCAGCCATCATGATTTACGGTTTCTACGATTTCCCTAAATCGCTTCAGGTAAATGCCTGGATGGTTCCTGTGAAACAGAACGGCCGACTTCCTTCCCCATCCATCCCTATCCCGATAGGCCCGATAACCTCGCTGTTTCGTCCCCTCCCCAAAATCAACAAACCAACCAAAACCATTGGCTGCCAAGATTCGGCAAGAATAATACTGCAAAAGGTTTTCCCAGTTACGCAACTGTTACATTGCTCAGTAAGCACAATAAACTTCTTAATAATACAGGCGCTGCTATCTCGTATTTATTCGTCAACATCCGGCCCTCCACTCTCAGTAAATATGTCCTTCATGGATGAACGTCCAAGTGCAAGTTGTGACACATGGACGACAACATAAGGCATCTTGTGTCTGGTCGTGCACTTATAGCAGAAACGGTGAAGGCGACTGTTTACGTAAAGCGGGGGTAATCTGGGGACTGAGGTCCGGTCCGACATAAATTTTCGCCGTCACCCTTCCAATACACAGCCGATTCGGTTCATATTTGCAATTTCGAATACATTTTCTCCGAAAAAAGACAGTTTAATCTTAACGAGTAACAAACACTTTATCTCACAGGAAACTGTTTCAGAAAAGTATAATGATTCAGTTATTTATTAAAAGTATCACACCTGTGAATAGAATTTATCATTCATAAATTTTTTGTTGAAACATACGTTCATTGCCCTAAAAAACTCTGTTTGTTGCAGCTTCCCTGTGGAATGGTTCGCCGCCGAGATGCAGAACAACCCGGAACTGGCTCGCATGATCGTCAGCAAGTTCGTCGACGCTAACCAGGATGGAGAACTGACGGCGGAGGAACTCCTCAGGCCCACTTACTGAGTCCCCCACCTGAAACCTACACATGCCATAGGCATATTAAGAAACTCCCACACCTCTGAGCCACTTGTTTGTAATGTCGACATATGTGTATCGTTATGTTCCAATAAAATAACTTTCAATGTTTCGTAAGAACTTTCCTCTCATTTTGTTTGCAGATTCAGACCAGATCCCTAGCCTTCTAGAAAGTGGTAGCACTTCATTGCCTGAATGGATCTTTTAAAAAATTTAAACATTTACACTCTCCTGTTCCTTTCCTTGCATGCTCTTTTACGGCATACCAATATTTGAAGCAGATTATTTATAGCGCAGTGTTAGACTGAAACTCGTGTTCATGTCTTGCAAGGCAGTTGAGTGTGGGAAAACATTACACTTCCTACCTACACATTGATAATTATAGTTTAAGTCTCATACTTTATTCCGAGTGATAAAATACGAATAACTGAAAATATACTAAGATCTTGCCTAATGTTTAAGAACCTCTAGCTATTCTATGTCTTTCAACTTGTTCTATCTCACTTAAGAAAATAATAGAGAGATGAAAAACGTTTTCTTGATGTAACTATGGCATGTGTACATACACAGCTGAGAAAACCTTGAACAGTAGACTATATTTTTATCAGTTATTTGGGAAATAGTAATCTCCTGTAGAAAACATTTCTTAATAACTTGTCGTTTCCTTTCTTTACATATGTGACTTCTCTAATTAGAATGAGATTTTGTTTGTAGTAGAACTGTTACTAGGATAAAGTTTCCAGTACATTCTAGTTCTTTTAAATATGTACATCTAACAAATGATCAAATAAAATATTACCTGAAGTATGTAATATGTGTATGTTGTAAATAATTTGTAGAGGGATAATTTTCGCACAGATTGCTGGAATATATTCCTGTTAAGGGCAGATATTCTAAAAAAATAGGTAGTGTGGAAGATTCGCGTCAGCCTTCCTGCTATGTATCATATTCCTCTCAAACGACTGGATTTAGAGTACGAGAGGAAGTAAGACACAAATTAGGTAAGATAAATATAACCTCGTGTATGTTCTGTACAGACCGTTCAGTTGAAAATAAAACAAAAATTCTGTTAACCAACTTCCATTTTTCTTTCATGTCCAACGAATTGCTCTGATTTAAACTTAACAATTATAGTGAGTGTATTATGTAGAGCATACGTACTGCAATAATAAAAATATCTTTGGTGCTTACCATGACCTCAGAGCTTTTTAAGACTTACGCGCCTGCCGGCCGCGGTGGTCTCGCGGTTCTAGGAGCGCAGTCCGGAACCGCGCGACTGCTACGGTCGCAGGTTCGAATCCTGCCTCGGGCATGGATGTGTGTAATGTCCTTAGGTTAGTTAGGTTTAAGTAGTTCTAAGTTCTAGGGGACTGATGACCACAGCTGTTAAGTCCCATAGTGCTCAGAGCCATTTTTGAACTTACGGCCTCCATTGGTATCAACAACACTCGAGTTCTTTGGCATCCAGTGAAAGCATTACATAGAGTCGAAGATGAAGTTAATAGTAGTTACTTCGTAAAAAATACATTATTGCAAAAATGAAAGGCGTTTCAAAAGCAGTAAGTATTTGGGAACCATTTTCAGGGTAGCGAATTCCTTAAAGGGGTTGCTCAAGACGCTGATCTCAATTATCACGACGTGACAATCGTATTCATTGAATATATTACAGGGCCAAATATCCTACACTTCTAAAAGGTAGAAGGTAGCATTACTTCTTAGCAGATGACAGAATTCTAGCTTAGAGAGCCATCGGAAAGTCGATTTAAGCGTTTCAAAATAAATTTTGCTCATAATCCCACATGAAAGTGAGCATATCGTCGTGAATGATTGCTGAGCCGGAAGTGGAGCACGGCATATATCACCATCCATTGTGGCGCATAAAATGTGCACTGAACGTTTTGCACCATTTGCAAATTTGTGAACGTGTTGGGCTTATATTCAAGTGGATAAACGAGAGAATAATACTCACAGTACTACAGTATATATATATTCACTTTCGAATCAAAACTTTCCCAATTCCTAATCCAAAGCAGTCTGTTCGAGAACGCACATTTGTGAAATCAAAAGTACTTGGTAGCATAGAGTACCGGCTGTGTTTGGAGTATTTCTGCGACACTGCTCTGCAATTTTCAACTGGTCCTAAACATTGTGTGTCAGGTTCATGTCAGAACATACCACAGGCTATTTCATTCGGTCGATTCCAGCCTCCTGGAGAAAGGACTTCATGAAGTGCGTAATCACGCATTATCGTCTTGAAAGATAAACTCAGTGCCCAAATGTTGACTTTAGGATTAGGTGATAGGCTTGAAAACCATGGCAGGATGCTGTACAGATCTCTAATTACTTTCGATGGCAACAAGAGCCGTCCGACATCTGTAGATGACCACTGGCCCACAATGTGTCTGCCCACCGCTGTGATGAACGCGTGGACAACTTAATGCCTTGCGCCTGGCTGTTAGTGATAGTTTAAATTCGTACATGAGAGTAGTATGATATCGAAGACAGGATACATCTCATTGCCGACAAGAAAAGATAACAGGTAATTATAAAAAATGTTCATAAAATCTTTTCTTATGACATAAACTGACTTTTATCACACATATTAACTGTGAAAGATAGCTTCAGGCCCGAAGGTCATCGCTGGAAAGCATCGAGCTTGGTGACTCAAGACCGTGTTATTGTAAATTGTCAATGCAAAGAAATAGTCTGCATAATAACAATGAATATAATCTGATTTCGTTAGAAACGTGGACTGCAGGTTCGCCTTACAAACACTGATATGATAAAAAAAAAAGCTGACGCGCTTTTGGCGTCATCAAACCGACTTCTTACAACTAATTTAAAAAGGCAAAAAGATTTCATGGATACAACACTACTGCCAAAATATAGATATAAATCATTTGGAATTCTAGCTACAAGACTAACACATGCTTCCAGCAGCGAGGTTCCAAAAGAAGCATAAGAAAGACTGAAAAGCAGTTCTGTTACTTTTTAACAACAAATATCGAAAATTTCATACATAATCAAGAGACCGTGTTCGTACTAGGAGATATAGTCTTGTCGCTAATATTGTTAAGACCTGAAGATTTGCTATACCAACCCCGTAAGACGCCCACTGGTACTTGTCCCCATCCACATTCTTCTATGCTGGTCACCAGACGCCAAGTAACTCCTGCACTCAATGGTAAAAGGAACCCGATGCCAATAAACTAAGTTTCACTGTAGGTGATCTATTGCGCAACTTCTTGGCGCTCGATGGTGCTGGGAGATTTGTGCTGTTGCTCGTAATGGACACCTATAGGCCAAATTGATTGTGTGAAGTCGATTGCGCACTCCTTGGATCGATATAACACAACGAAACACGTCCAATGGCAGTGAGCACCATTCTGTAGCAGTCTACAAACCGTAAATTTTTAGTATTGCTCCACAGATGGTTTCACTGACTGCGGAAAACTATTACAGGGCCCATCTTCGTTTGCTTTGTGTCTCACAAATAGCTGTCGAAATTTTGATTGGCGTAGGTGTGCTACATTCTAGTTCAGGAGGAAAGTTAACGTACAGAAAACTCTGTCGATGGAGTGATCAGTATGCACATTGTTGCGTTCACAGCTGGAGACACAGAGAACTGAACTACATTGAGAATGCAAATTTACTTGTACCTCCAGTACATAGATGGGTGTATGTAGCGCTTTCCTTCGATCGAAAGAATACTGGGGAACGGGTATAATATAAAAAACAAGAATTACAAATAACTCAGGTAAAGAAAGTGTGTAGTACTTCCTCGAGCGGTTTATAGTAACAACCGCGGTAGCAAACGGTAGGCTACCATGACTGTAAAGTGATTTTTCAACCTCCTAGCAGGAAAGGATTTCTTCCTTCACAAACACAGCTTTTGTTGTATGTGAGTCTTGCTTGTTAAATGTTTGTATGCACAACATATGCGCTGGAAATTCTGGGACTTAAAGAGGCTGGGAGTTGTGTGAGTGCAAATCCTTAACAAGTTTTAAATATTTTTACTAGCCAACTCAACAAATCCGACAGTACGTATAACAAGAAACATAAGTAAAACAGTCAGGACTCAAACCACTAAACGCAAATTTAAAATATACTACAATTTAAAATACAGAATACCATAAACAATTATGTAGGCTTTAAAAGAAAGACAAGAAAGACGAAATATAAGCAGATATTAGCCCTGGACTCAATATGCAGAAAGTGTCCCAGAAGAAGCTTTCACCCCAAATCAAACTATACAATCAATAACAAGAAGTCAGTAAATACAGTAGATGACAAAACACACTGACCCAGATTAGCGTTACTGATCACAGGCCGCAATAAATGACGTTAATGATTCAGCTAACGCCAGCAGTAAAAGAAATAAAAAAAGAAACAGGCTAAACACTCGATGAGCATAGTTCACAGTGAAATACAGATGCTTATGGTATAATACAGCACAAACACACACACACACACACACACACAATCACACACACACACACACACACACACACATTCGTCTGGACTACAAAGGCTTTCGCTGAATACAAATGATACAATCTTTTCTGTCATTTCGGAATACAAACCGTGGCTTGTATGTTGTGAGTAACGCCTACCCTGGATCCACAAAGCCAAGCACTTTCCATTACCGCAGACAGAAAACAATGTCCTCTGATGACAGCGAGCCGCTTCAAGCCCAGAGCTCCACAAGGCCGTCTCCACTGTTTTGCTGCACCAACAGCCTACCCCACCTTGTCCAGTTTGCCACTCAGATAGTCGGTGGACATGTGCATACTCCACGGCTCTGCTGAAGTCCTCGCACTTAGGCGACAGCGGCCGCCACGTCCTCCAAATACACGTGTCCGCTGGCACTGGCCACGTCCCTGAGCTAGAAAATGCAGGGATGTAAGACCAGGCAGCATGCCAAGCTCGTCACCGTGCCACAGGCCAAAGCTTGTCGCGCTCTTACCGAGGCCTCGCGCTTTCTTCCAGCTGACACCACCTCTTTCACTCAGCACCAACTCGTTCTCCGCTGCCCTATACGAGCACTGCTAACCTCGCCGTGGCACTGCATTCACCACACTACCAGGTTCGCACATCCTCTGCCGCTGGAGGACCACATGACCAGCACTGGCGCCAACTGCCAAGCGGGGCGAGAATTCACTGCCGTGAAATGCTAATTCCTGGCACGGATGACTACGAAAAGAGAGTGGAGAGAGAAGCGCTGTATGAGTGCTTCTGAGAGGAGATGGTCAAGGAAGAGGATTAAGTAATGTAGTAGCATTTTGCCCATTGTTCTGATTAGTGCTACCCTCGCCTTTCTATAGCCCTTGTCCCTCTTCCAAGAGCAATATCTGGTGGCTGTCTGTCACCGCATCTACTCCTTTAGTTAGTCATATTTGATGGTAAATATTTTTTCAACACCAAAACTAGAACCGGCTAGCAACAAGTAAAGCAGTAACACGCAGTGCCTGAAATCAAGCTAGTATACCCTTTTAGAAGATTCCAACTCATTCAAGATTAATTGATACATAGTGCATATCGAGTACATGAAATGATTACATTTACAGATTAATAGCACAAGTGATTCTGTGGTACCAGATATCGTCCCATGCTGAAATACCCATATTAGTGCTTAGTGTAACCTCCACGCCAGAAATGCTGGCTCTGGCAAATAGTCGATCGTACAGATGGTGAATACTGGCCTCGGATACCACGCCTGCTCGATATCTTCTCTTGTTTCTGTAAAAGTTGTTGGCTGACGAGTCACCAATGTCACTTCTCGTCCCATCATACCCCACACGTGCCGTTTGGAGACAAGTCCAGATATCGTGCTGACCACTTGCTGCACGTCTTGCAGAGCACGTTGACTTTCACAGGCAGTGTGTGGGCGAGCATTATCCTGTTGGAATAACACCTTACTGTTGCAAGAATTTCACAAGAACGGTTCTGACAACACACTCCACGTATCGAGCGCTACATATCGTCCCCTCCAGAGACATCGACGGTGAACGAGTTGTTGTAGTTTGTCACATTCCAGACCATACTGCCTGGGATGGGCCCAGTGTGTCTCGGACGAATGCACTCTGCGAGAGAGAGGTCACCAGGTCTACGTCGTACACGCGAACGGCCATCACCTGGGTACAGGCAGAACCTGCTTTCATCGCTGAAAACCACAGCTCACCATTCCATCTTCCACATAATCCTTTGGCGGCACCAATCGAGTCTCGCACGTCCATGTTGCGGCGTGGGTGATGGATGGGTTAGAGGTGTGCCTGACCGCAGCCACTGTTAACGATCGGTTCGCAACAGTTAGTGCTGACGCATCTGGATTAACAAGCCCCCCTCGTCTGTGCTGTGGTAGCAATACATCTACTACTGGTGCCCTTACCCGGCGGGCGTCTGTACTGCGTGGACGTCCAGAACCTCGGCTACCGACGTGAGAACGTTCACGTGACCATCGGTAGCAGCATCGTTGCACAACTGACGCAGCACCTCCAACTTGTGTGGCAATTATGCGACAGGACAACCCGCCACTCGGAAGGCCACAATCTAACCCCTTTCAAACTTGCTATTTTGGCTGTAGGATGCAGGAGTGCGTCTCCGTGGCTTGGTTGCCTCAATGATCGACTCGTCTGCGCCACACTGAGGTTTCTGGCTGTAAGCAATCCCTATTAAAGGGTAGACACAAACTGCGCTCTGGCAGATATGACACTATGCTATCAGTTGGTGAACGACGTTGAAACCATTATCTATTTTCCCCCACGTGGCATATGCCATCATCAACTCAAAATCGAAGTCGTCTTTCCAGGTGTACTATTACTTTTCTGGCAGTGTATTAGCATGCGTTACTGAAATCAGTCATTTTGGCTGGATGGAGCAACTGTGAATCAAGGTAAGTGATTATTGGTTCGTATAGTCACTAACCACAGCCACTGGTAGCTTCCTTGATACTTGAACTACATTGCGAATAAACATACACAAAAGTAACTGCGTTCAAAAACAAAAGTCTCTCAAACGAGCATACTCACTAACTAGTAAATAAAGACGTGCATCTTATGTATATCAGAACCATAAAAATCACCTAATGTCCACAAGTAACGTCTGAAAGTTTTCCGTCAATGATCATTTCCATACTGAAGATAATCTAATACATTGTATTTCTAACGACTTACTCCACATGTTACATTTTAGACAATTAAGGCCATATGTATAAAATTAAACGAAATGGAATACGAAAAACAATTTCATCGTTAGTTCACTGTCAATATCATTTTATAAAAAAAAGTAAAAAAGACTGGAGACGTCGTTAAACCTAGGCAGATCGATATCTTTAAAACGTAGAACAAACATTTCATTACCTGGTTAGTCGATGATTTTGTCACTTACAACGCGACATTGCCCACCCTCATACATTTTGAATGAAAACAAACACAAGGAGCAGCGAGAAAAAACTAAAGAAACTATTTGCTGTCACAACTGTGAGCAGGAACCTCTGAAAGGGATGCGGGTGGGAATGTAAGGGATAACTGAGGAAGTGAAGCTCTCATACATTCAGAGCTCTAACAGTACTAGCAAGTCGTACGTTGCACTACATTTGCTCAAGATAAACTTTGTGTCACGTTAAAGTCTACCCACCAAACTGCACTTTAACACTGCCTGACAAAGGTAAGGTCTGACTGTATGTATGAAATATGTTCGAGTGACGGGTAGCGCGATACACGTTACGGCAGACTGTGTGGCAGACTATTTGAAATGGTGGTGAGCTAGAATCTGGCTGTGGTAAGGTGCTGAGCATAAAGAAAACAATAATTTGAGCACATTTATTTCTATGGAGGTCAAGTTTAACATAAGAAAGGATGAGCAATAGTTATGCACCACAGAGGTCCAGTTTTACATAAACAGCTACAAACCACCAGTCTCATGAGAACGCTACAAGCAAGTTAGCAAAACTTTAAACTACCGGTTCTCTAATAGTACAGAGAATTGCTTTTTTATTTATAGCCAAATGAAGTCTTTGAGTCCTATAAGAGTAGGAACTGGCTCCAGAATCACTTACTGGATCTCACAATAGCATTACGACGACCAAAATGTGCAAAAGCTGTAATAATTAAATAACTTTCAAGGTAACAGAATACAGAACTTCTATACAAGTAGAAAGTGAGAATAAGCAAGAGCAACCAAGGACAGATCAAAAACAAATGATGGACTGAAACGCTTGGGTTGACAAATTCATGGTAACTGGCTTGAGCTGGGCCTGATCCGATCCGTTGCTACATTCAATACAGGTCCTGAAAAAACACAAAGAATATAGGTTTAATTGACTTAAGATATAAATGACCAACAGCAGAAGAGCAACCGTGAGGAAAAATGACGACACAATACTGATTCCGTCTGACTCGCAGATACTTGGGGTAAACATAGCAGAATTTACATAATTAAATAAGTTATGACACTTACAGAGAGGCCTTTTAATCTTAACTGACAATGAAAGATATCAAATATACCTTAACCTGTAGATTACATGAGGCAATTAAATAAAAATTTTAAAGGACCGAAACGTATAAAATATACGCACCAGTAGTGGTGGTGAAAGCAAGTCTTTCTAAACTAGGTACTCACAAACAGAACAAGGTAAAATGGAAGCACTCTTGCAATCGAATAAATTTTTAACTCCCACAAGTCTTTACTACGGTGATGTTGATCCACGCTAAGGAATTAGGCTAAAACAACAGCTAGCAATGTAGCCCATATCAGCTTATGGCAATAACATCAAACGGAATTCAATATCAGAAGCACGGGGGTTTTCATGAACTATGGCAGATACCTTAACACACACAAAAAATGGCACTCACCGGTTATTCCTGCATCAGGCCTAGAAGAATGAAGGTCGGTGTATCTGACCACGCCAAACAACCTAGCCAGCAGGAAGCAGGCCTAGTTAAATTCCAGAGTGTGGCCCGCTACCGAACAGGAAGAGTGAAGCAGGGACTTCAGTAGGCCCAGGCACGCTCCTCATAGTAAACATCCGCCATCCAGATGCTCGAGCGAAGCTCCACGGCTAGCAAGCTTCGGTTGCAGTCCAGAGAGACTCCTAGACTCCTTCGCCGACAATCAACCCCTAGCAGACAGACCTCTAGTATGAGCTCCACAGGCGCTTAAATCCCCCTCGAGGCGCTGCGAGGGCCTCACCTACCGAGAAGCCAGAGAAACCATGCCTTGGTAATGAAACCCAAAGAAACTCCACAATTAACTACTGTCATTCAAAAATTATAGCAATTGACTTTAGTAGCAGCGTTAACCTTTCAATCGATCCTCGAAATCTGTTTTTCCTTATGGCCGTTGAAAACAGTGAATATACATACAATTCAGCTTCCTGGGATCTTACATACATGCAAAAATTCATGCCGCATGTATGGTTTGTAAACACATATGCGTAACTGCACCGTATAAATGCAGCCTGTGGTGATATATTCCATTGAACCATCTTTGGGGATGCTTTTCTACTGCGCCAAGATTCACCCGCTGTCACAATCCACGTGCTTCTATGCGTGGTGTCAGAGATAAAATAATGCGAAGTACTGCATCGCTGATTAACAAGTAACGGTTCAGGGGTGAAACTGATCAATTCTCAACACTGCTACAGCTAAATGAAACAGCGTTCGTGAGGATCAACAGCATCATGAAGAGGATTAAAGTTGTTACTAGCAGTATCGACGTTCTACGTTCGACATCCGATATCCGACCTCTGGGAAATATACGCAACTATCAGTTAATAGACTGCTCCCAATTGGTCTCCTGTAATGTACGTAAGAATCGTCTCAAGGTAAAAAGTAAAAACAGGCTAGCACTCCAGAGAAAAGTTTATCAAGTGTCTCTCCAAAAAAAAAAAAAAAAAATCCAGCATTAAAAATGGTGTAAGACACGGATGTAGTCTGTCGCCCCTACTGTTCAACCTCTAGATCGAAGAAGAAATGATGAAAATAGAATAAAGGTTCAGCAGTGAAATTAAAATGCAAGGCGAAAGAATATCAATGATACGATTCGCTGATGACATTGCTATCCTGAGTGAAAGTGAAGGAGAATTTTATGATCTGCTGAACGGAATGAATAGTCTAATGAGTGCAGAATACGGACTGAGAGTAAATCGAAGAAACATGAAAGTAATGAGAGGTTAGCAGAAATGAGAACTACGAGAAACTTAACATCAAGGTTGATGATCACGAAGTAGATGAAGTTAATGAATCCTGCTACCTAGGCAGCGAAATAACCAACGGAGCAATGGTGACATCAAAAGCAGACTAGCATAGAAAAAGGGCATTCCTGGCGAAGGGAAGTCTACTAGCAGCCTTAATTTGAGGACGAAATTTCTGAAACAGTAGGTTTGGAGCACACCATTGTATGGTAGTGAAACATGGACTGCGAGAAAACCAGAACAGAAGAGAATCGATACATTTGAGATGTGGTGCTACTGATGGGAAAAACTTTCGCAATACCACGCGAAACCTGCGACAGAAACACTCAAACTCTACCCTACACCTACAAGCTAGGGGGAAAAAGGCTGGGGTGTAAGGTACTATCTTTATTCTTTTTGGTGGGAAATATTTAAGTGACTAGATGCTGGTGTTGGACAGAGAGGAGTTTAAAAAGTATATTACCTGCAAGCATGCAGCATCTACAGCTTTTTGACATTAGAGTTCACTACACACACCTATTAAAAATCACCCTACAGCCCAGTTAATGGAAGCCAATACACGCTATCACAGCTGATGGAAAAAATGCGTCACAGTTCTAATTACACTTCGAAATTGTCGTTAAAACAGCACTCATATTGAACGGGTCATAGTGAAGCACATGTACTGGGGAAAATCGTCCGCCTGAAAGACTGCAGAGGGGGTGGTAATTGAACGTTCGTTCCCCTCCAAGTACAAACTGCCGAAAACTGATGCCCTCTCTCCATCTACAGGATGGACTGAGGGAGGGAGCTATTCCACCAGCAGTCTTACGACATGTGCTGGCCGCCGTCCTCCTTGAGATGATGGTCTTTCTCAAACACAAAGGCAGGTTTAGTTAACTAAACAATAGAAGATAAAAGGGCGGCTTTCCCAAATGCATCTTGAGTGTCTAAAGTATAGTGACACAGCTGCCCCTAATGGTTAGGGGTCGCAGCTGCAGCGACGAGCTGTCACAGGCTAGACAGGTCCTCAACGCCTCCAATACGCCTCTCGTTCTGGGATGGAAAACACTTTTGTTTAATGTCAAGTAGGACGCTCCACCTGGGACCGGGGCAGAGCCACGATCTCCTAGAGAACTCATCCGCCGTCCTACGCTCGACTAATTAACATCAAATCGACTCATATAATAAAGCAACTATTAAAAAAAGGAGGCGATAATAAACGTCCTCTTTCCACGAAAATAGACAAAGCCCATTTTCATTTAGTTTTATGAGCAAAACCGGTATAGCTTTTTATGTTCAACAGCACTCGCATCTCATTATTTTGTGACGTCTACTGAAGTGTACCGCCACCGATCACAAATGATCAGCAGAGACATACCCACCCTGCGTAAAATCAGGAAAAAAATATCTTCGACTATTTTGATGCGAAAACTACCGATCACCGCAGAATGTCCTCGTTATTTCGAAATTAAATTGATCATAAAAGTCGCTTTGCGTGGGGAGTAATTTTTGCTTTTGTTTTTTCTGTAGTCGGATTACACTCACCAAGTGGGTGAAATGTGAATCCGTGAAGGCAACACGATGTTCTTTTCGAGGAATACTATTGAGAAATGACATCTGAAGCTGCCCACAGAGGTATTCTACAGCCCACAACATAAATTTCGTCTAAGGACCATGCTGTTAAAAACACGACCTCGACACAGTTCCCCACAGTCGTTTAATGAACAAAGTAAGAGCATATGGACTATCAGACCAATTGTGTGATTGGATTGAGGAGTTCCTAGATAACAGGACGCAGCATGTTATTCTCAATGGAGAGAAGTCTTCCGAAGTAAGAGTGATTTCAGGTGTGCCGCAGGGGAGTGTCATAGGACCGTTGCTATTCACAATATACATAAATGACCTGGTGGATGACATCGGAAGTTCACTGAGGCTTTTTGCAGATGATGCTGTGGTGTACCGAGAGGTTGTAACAATGGAAAATTGTATTGAAATGCAGGAGGATCTGCAGCGAATTGACGCATGGTGCAGGGAATGGCAATTGAATCTCAATGTAGACAAGTGTAATGTGCTGCGAATATACAGAAAGATAGATCCTTTATCATTTAGCTACAAAATAGCAGGTCAGCAACTGGAAGCAGTTAATGCCATAAATTATCTGGGAGTACGCATTAGGAGTGATTTAAAATGGAATGATCATATAATGTTGATCGTCGGTAAAGCAGATGCCAGACTGAGATTCATTGGAAGAATCCTAAGGAAATGCAATCCGAAAACAAAGGAAGTAGGTTACAGTACGCTTGTTCGCCCACTGCTTGAATACTGCTCAGCAGTGTGGGATCCGTACCAGATAGGGTTGATAGAAGAGATAGAGAAGATCCAACGGAGAGCAGCGCGCTTCGTTACAGGATCATTTAGTAATCGCGAAAGCGTTACGGAGATGATAGATAAACTCCAGTGGAAGACTCTGCAGGAGAGACGCTCAGTTGCTCGGTACGGGCTTTTATTGAAGTTTTGAGAACATACCTTCACCGAAGAGTCAAGCAGTATATTGCTCCCTCCTACGTATATCTCGCGAAGAGACCATGAGGATAAAATCAGAGAGATTAGAGCCCACACAGAGGCATACCGACAATCCTTCTTTCCACGAACAATACGAGACTGGAATAGAAGGGAGAACCGATAGAGGTACTGAAGGTACCCTCCGCCACACACCGTCAGGTGGCTTGCGGAGTATGGACGTAGATGTAGATGTAGATGTAGACCTTTGTGACTACATTACCGTCACCATGCATAAAAAGCTGTCTTAAAAAGAGTCTACAGGTACACACACGAGCCGCTGATAGTGTTACGCTTTCTGGTACAAATGCTGTCAGTGATTTGGAATCAAGCCTATCCATTCAACCATTTACTTGCGTTGGATCCTGTAGAGACATCTTTTAATTATTACAGCCACTGGTGAATCATATTCGTGGCAGTCTCATATCTCGAAATGTGTCACATTTTTCGAACCTACCTGCTAAGGATCCCACTCAACAGAAACTCCAGCACTGTTTTCAGACAGTCCCTCTGCATAGTGTAACTGCTCCGAAGTCTCTCCCCCGTTCTCCCTGCAGCTTAGTCCATGTGGTCGTCCGAATTTAAGTCTGACCTGTATGTAATTTGGAGAGCGCTATAGCTAAGACCTTCTGCATCCTGCAGGGAAAGAGGACAAGCTGACTGTTAAACTTTTTATTTTCACTATTGCAATTTCAGCCTTAGGCCATTATCAAGTGCAGATGTTTTGGCTTTAAGCCATGTCAACTTTATACACGCTGACATATTTATATGCCGTTGTCATTTGCTGTTATATACATTCGTAACACTGCAAAGAAGTGCGAGCATGTATAAAGTTGACATAGCTTAAAGCCAAAACATCTGCACTTGATAATGGCCTAAGGCCAAAATTGCAATAGTGGAAATAAAAAGTTTAACAGTCACTGGCATAAACATGATGTTTTTCAAAAAATTGTACATGACTGCGAATTCCAGTTGTGAAAATATTATTAGGACAAGCTGAGTTACTGCGACAGGAGCGCGTTTTTACCACTCGTGGAAATTGGGACACTTTGTCATATCTCAGCCAGTCATGTACAGTGCATCATTTACAGTGCTTAAGACCAGCGCCAAACGAAGCTTTCCCCTGCAACACGAGTTAGTAGGAGACATAGTACGAGTAGTTATGGTGGTGTTTCTTGTTGGGAAAGTTGGAAAGACTACGCACCATGCATGGCATGGAGGAAGGACAAAGGACGAAGATTTTGCGACACATCTCCAAACTACATACAACTATTCCAAAGGAAATCTGTCTTTAGTGTGCTTTCATGTCTATCACCCAAACATATGTGGCGATCCTATTAAACATACAGGTATTGCTTCATTGGAGCAGGTGATTCGTGATCGAAGTCGCTTCCCCAGACCAAAGTAAGTTTCATCATCTGTACTGTAGGATGACCATATCCAACAGACTATCAATGACATGAGAGGGTTCCTGTATTGCTCTTCATAAGCAGTTTAATACATTGTTTTTTTTTCAGTTGTAACACACCCAATCAGTGTACATCGCCATACACTTTGTTTTTTTCTACCATGATTAGAGACCCTTTTTAGCTGCTGCTAAACTGACATTAACACGTTTCGATCCTCTGGCTCTCACAGAAAACTGAACGTCGCATGGCATAAACTATTCAGCTACCACATCACAGGCTGGTAGAAATAAACACAGGCGGGAAGTTTCTCATTGACAAAAATGTGGAAGACATCGCAGCAGTTCCAGCAACAGCTTTGACCTATACACTTAACCTCATCTTCCCATCGAAAGGATCACGGATTCTCAGTGCTCCATTTCGAAAAGAATTGGTCCTTCATTTTGCAGTCATGTACATGATTACTGTTCCGGTGTTGACCACCACCAGAAGGTGCTGTTCACAACATCCGTGAGATAGCACAAATAAAAAGAGGTACTGTTGTCTTATTGGTGAGAAGCAAATTTATAAAATAAAAGACATACATGTGTAGGGTATCGAAAACGAATACCGTGTACTTGCCGGTATCGAGCATATGTGGCAATCCTATTAAATATACAGGTATTCATCTATTGAAGCAGGTGGTTAGTGATCGACGTCACTTGCACAGACCGGTGTAAAGTTTCATCACCTGTACTGTGTAAGAACCTTCTCCCACATGTTATCAGTCACAGGAGAGGAACTCTGTTTTGTTGATTGATACAGAGCTTTTTCTGCTGTAAGACGCTTTGTACATAGCCAAACAATTTATTTTCCGCCACGACTTTGACGTCTGTGTCAGATTCGAAACTGACATTAGCACATTTTGTGCATTGACTCCCCCAGGAAACTAGACATTGCACAGTGTAAATCACATTGTGTGGTAATCAACAGCGTACCTGGACTGTTGGGATGGAAAATACACTGTCGATGTACTGTAATAATAAGCATCATAGTTACTAGTGCGAACAATTTTAGCGATTTTATCATAATTTCAACACAGACCAAAGACGTGGCAGCATTCTTACCAGTTTCTGTATCATCGCTAAACAGGCCCTCAACTACTTTGCGAGTATCATCGAAAATGTAAGTAGATGACTGTGCAGTATGTTCATTCATTGTTAAGTCTCGAACATATACACCAAAGTCTATCAGACTGCGACCTACATATCTCTAGCACTTCGACCATAGTGCGTTAACTTACGATCTATCTCTATGTGGATGGGAGTCATAGGGCATTCTCGCATTCTCGCATTCTTAGGATAAAGTTAGAGACCGAAAGATCACCTCGCATTGTCTTTGACCAACGCTTCCTGCAGCTGACCACAAGTAGACCGCTACATTCAACGTTTCACGTAGGAACAGTGCAAACCGAGGCTGTAAATACTATCCCGCGCCCACACAAGAGCACAAGATTTCTTCAGATGCGCGAATGTCGAGGAGGTTAGCACCCCTTATCGGTGTTCAGTAGATATGAAACCGTTGAAATGCTATAACAGAAGGTTAAGAACAAGAAACGGACAGTTTTCACGCATGGTTCAAATGGCTCAAGTAATTTTCTAGTGTGTTGGGTCATTACAAAGAAGGTATTGGTACGAGAGAACATAAACACAGGCACTCCTAAGGCTACAATGTTCTGCACGTAAAACACGCTGTAATGGAGATCGTTGCCATTTCCGACCTGTCAGTCGTATGGAATGCAACACTGTTACTATCCCAATGTAAGAAATATATTTGCAGCGCATGACATACATTCTCCTTGCAGGTTTCTCTACGGTAAACTATGGTGATAAACTGTAAAATGAAAAGCTACTTCCTCAAAACATCGATTCCTTGTGATACACGTACAATATAGATTTCCAGAAGTGTATAGCCCCCACTATTCACATCCGATGACGGTTCAGAAATTATACTATGCTCGCATCAGTCCTATATAAAATGATCTTTAGTAACGGAGAATGCCTCTTAAAAGAAAGAGACAAACGCATAGCAGCGGTGTTTGACATGTGAAATTACACGTCATACCGCCACTGGCTCCTTAAACAGGACATCTGTCATGTAGATGTATACGTGGGTATTGTAGTACATCACAAACACCTATCGCTAACTTAGAATCACCGTAGTTATGAGACAGAAGACTCGATTTTATGCCCAAGATACGGCAGGGGGATGGAGTGCCTCGCATAAATCTTCATTCGTTTAGAGGAATGTGTTGAAACGGGATATTCCGTACTTAAAGACTGCTCATTCCTGTCAACACATCATCCAGTTCACCTTCAATTTCACTGAGGACAGCAATGTCATCAGTAAAACTTACCACTAATATCCTTTCACACTGAATTTTTTACCACTTTTGAACCTTCCTTTTTTCCCCTCATTGCTTCTTCGATTTATTGACTGAACAATGGGGGCGAAAGACTGTACATCCTTGTCTTACTCCCTTTTCAATACGAGCATTTCGTTCTTGGTCTTCAACTCTTGTTGTTCCCTCTTCGTTCTTGTACATATTGTATATTAGGCCATTTCTTTATATTCTACCCCTATTTGTCTTAGAATTTCGAACGTCTTGCGTCATTTTACACTGTCGAACGCTTATCCAGGTCGATTCTACGAATGTTTCTCGATATTACTTCAGTCTTGCTTCCATTATCATCCTGAACCTCAGAACTGCCTCTCTTGTGCCTTTACCCTTCCTTTAGCCAAACTGATCTCATCTAACACATTCTCAATTTTCTTTTCCATTTTAATATGTATTATGCTTGTCAGGAACTTGATGCATTAGCTGTGAAGGTGATTGTACGATAAATCTCGCACTTGTCGGCTCTTGCTGTCTTCGAAATTGTGTGGTTGATGTTCTTCCGAAAATCTGATGGTATATCACGCGTCTCATACATTCTATACACCAACGTGAAGAGTTGTTTCGTTGCCACTTCCCACAATGATTTTAGGAATTCCGATGGAATGTTATTTACCCCTTCTGTGTTATCTTATCTTAAGTCTTCCCAAGCTCTTTTAAACTGTGATTACTGGATACCCTGTCTCTTCCTAGTGAACTCCTGTTTCTTACTCTACCACGTCATGAGAGAAATCGTCCCCCTCATAAAGGCCTTCAGTGTACTCTTTCCACTTATCCGTTCTCTCCTCTACATTTAATAGTTGAATGGCCACTGAACTCTTAATCTTGCAGTCCTTCCTTTTTATTTCACCTGAGGTTGTTTTGACTTTCCCGTATGCTGAATCCGTCCTTCCGACAATCATTTCTTTTTCGATTTCTTTACATTTTTATGCAGCCATTTTCCCTTAGCTTCCCTGTACTTCCACATTTCCTTAGCTCCTATGTGACTTCTATTTCTATGTTCCTGAACAGTGTTTTACTTCCTTCTTTCGTCGACTAGCTGAAGTATTTTATCTGTTATTCATGGTTCCTTCGCAGTGGTCTTCCGTGTACCTGCAATTTCCTTTACAATTTTCGTAATTGCACTGTTTAGAGATGTAAATTCCTCTACAACTGTATTGCCTACTGACCTATTCATTTTCGCACTGTCTATAGCCTCAGAAACCTTTAAATGTATCTCTTCGTTTCTTCGTACTTCCTTATCCCACTTCCATGGGCACTGATTCTTCATCACTAGCCTCTTAAACTTGAGACTACTCTTCATCCTTACTAAATTATGATCTGAGTCTTTATCAGCTTCTGGGAACGCCGTAGAATCAAATACATGACTTCAGAATCTCTGGGCGACCATGATGTACTGTAACTGAAATATTTCCGTATTTCCCGGTCGAGTCCAAGTGTACCTCCTCCTCTTCTGATTTTTTAACAGAGTAGTAGCTATTACTAACTGATATTTAATGCAGAACGTAATTATTCATTACCCTCTCTCGTTTCTACTACCAAGCCCAAATTTTCCCATAACCCTTTCCCCTACACGCTCCCTTACAACCGCATTACAGTCCACCATGACTATTAGATTTTCTTCTCACTTTACGTACTGAATTATCCGTTCAGTTTCCTCATATACTTTCTCTGTCTCTTCATCTTCGGCTTGCGATGTGGGCATGTATACCTGAATTATTGTCGTCGACTTTGGTTTGCCGCCAATTCTGATGGTAATAACCCTGTCACTGAACTTTTCACAGTTGCTCACTCTCTACCCTACCATCCTATTCATAAGGAATCCTACTGCAGCTAAACAATTTTCTGCAGCTTATGATATCACCCTGTACTCGTCTGACCAGAAATCCTTGCCTTCCTTCCATTTCACTTAACTGACCCCCACTATATTTAGTTTGAGCCATAGCATTTGCTTTTTCAGATTTTCTAGCTTCCCTGCTACCTTCAAATTTCTAACATTCCACGCCCCCGACTCGTAGAACGTTATCCTTTCGTTGGTAATTCAGTTTTTTTCTGATTGTCACCTCCCCCTTGGCTGGCATCTCCCGGAGATCGAGTGGGGAGCTGTTTGTGGAATCTTCTGCCAATGAAGAGTTCATGATACTTTTTTAGTTACAGGACACATAGGCTGCGGATAAATATTGTTTCTTTAATTCAGTGGTTTCCTTTGTCTCCTGCATCCTCATGCCATTGATCATTACTGACTCTTCCGCCCGTAGAGGCAGTTTCCCACCCCAATAGCAAAGAGATTGCTGTAAGACTATCCACTCCTCCGTACTCTTAGACAAGGCCGTTGGCTAAACGAAGTTGACTTCAGAAGCCGGAAGTCTTCGGTCGACAATTCTGACGATTTTTATTAAAAATTTAAGCGGCATCCTGGGGACTTACGACGTCCTGATTACTAATAGACCACGGGTGCAAACACGCATCGTGTGGAGGTAACACAGGGAGCAGATAGGAATCTTCTGAACATCAACTGGTACTGCTTGTAGGTCAGTAAGTAAGGAGAGAGCAAAGGAGTAGTGTATGTTACTGACAGCAAACCAGCCTTTGGCTCTTTCTCTAGCCAGGTCATTCTTTCGGTAGAAGAGATAGCCCCATACCAGAGGGGCGTCAGTAGCTCTGAAATATGATTCCTGTAAACACAAGCACAGAAGATTCCTTCTCATGAGTCCTGAACCCATTTGTGTTTCGCTAGAGTATGGGAGCCATTTATTATGGAAGCTGCACTTTCACACTTTCATTCCACCAGGCTGCGGAGTCTGTAACAGGCGGAGGTTCAGCCTTGGGGCAAGATGGTTGTCCTTAGCAGCCCATTGGCTCTGAAGCAGAAGCAGCATAGCCATCAATTCGAATGACACCGACATGGTCTGATCATTTGCCGCATGTTTTCGCCTGCGGTAGAAGCTTCCTATTTGCTTTTCTGGTCTAGGACGACTTTATAGGAGCTACCGCAATAGTGGTGGAGGCAGTGCCGGATTTTTGACCTGGCTCTGCCTTTGGAGGTACCGGAAGGTCCGCATTGGTGGCAACTTTCGCTTTATCTGAAGTTCACGGGAGAGCTACGGACTCTGACACAACTGCAGCTAGACAAGTCCACAGGTAAACGCACATACTACTACTGACAATAGCAGCCTACGTGTGCGTGGAAACGTTGGTTGTCAAAATAGGGTTTTTAAGAGACGAAACCAAAAATGTAGTGAAAATGAGAAGCTGCATGGCCTCACAGATCTTGTTCGCCTCACCATATGGGATGCGTTTCGATGCTTTAATCGCGTGTATCTTCATCTCTTCAAGGAAGACACCGCAGTCGCTTGTCAAGACAGGATGATCCCAAGAGCAGTTTACACACTTCGGAAGGGAGGAGAAACCATTCCGTCGCGGGGGACCTCACCACATTTGCCACAAGTGGTTTAGTTTTTGCATGCTAAGGTAGTGTGCCCAGACTGCTGACATTTAAAACAGCGCTTTGCGTTGGGGACATACGGCGAGGATATCTGCCTTGATATGCTCTAGGGGTTTCGTGCTATGGAAGGTAGGGATGAATGAGTCAGTTTTTATGAGATCCCTATCCACCCTTTTCAATATATTTTGTGCATCAGCAATCACTTCCCGAGTCAGCTCATCTTTCAGGGAACTAGACAAGTGAAAAAAAAGATAGTATACTATTTATTATTTCAAAAGTATTCGTCGTAACTATTATTACAGTTACCCCAATGTAAAAACAAGATGGTCAATGCCTTCATGGAAAAATGTTTGCGAGTGCATTCAGAACCACGGTTGTACCGAGGCGTAAATCTCTCCGTGTGGAGAAAACCGATGGCCACGAATGTCCTTCTTTGGGGCTCCAGAAATATGTAGATAGCATGGGGAGAGATCGGAATTGTAGGGACCATCAGTAAGGACTTCCCAAGGAAACATATGAGGCGTAATGGGAGCAACAGGATATGTACGATGGTTTCCGCTGAAACTACCGGTTTTCGGTTACATCCGTTTCCTTCCACACCAGTTTAAACTGGCTGTTAAAACTGCTGAAAGTAGCCTGCTTCTGAAATAATCGATTTTCAGTTTTTTATTCCTATTATTTCCTGCAACAAAGGCAGAAATCTAACAAAGATTGAAAAATATTGACTCTCGCAGATACACAGAATCAACAAATTAAAATAAATGCGCAAGTAAAAGAAAACTTATGCCGTCCACCGTTCGCTGCTTTTCTCGAAAATGATACGGGCCTTAATACTACAACAGAATCATTAGTATTCTCCTGTTGATTATAATTTCTAAACCATGATGTAATCGGGGATCATACCACTGTTTGAGCATTAGGAATAGTCAGTCTGAAGGGTGAAAACTGACGTTGAGGAAGTCGGTTTCTCCGGTACGTTTTTAAGGGTTGCAAGCATATAAAGGCATTTTACATAGACACAGGCCGCAGGTCAGCTACTTGCTGTTTTCATTGTGTGCTAGGAATGAATTGTTAAGTTTTTAATTTATTACCGTTGCGGTAATTTCCTTCCTCTTTTATTATTTAATAGAAATGACAGACAAATCGTTAATCTTCTAAATCAAATGAAGCATTGCACTCCATTGTTACAACTCTAATAATAAGTAAAAATGTATCCAGTCTAGGTTTGGTGCCATTCTGCAGTACAATAGATATCCGTTGACGACAGCGAGGAACTCACGTATAGACCAGGCGGGGCAAGTCTTGCACACCTCACGTACACGTATACCGAAAGTCGCGACACACGGAAACTGGAACATTATTGTCCGGGAAATGGTGTACTGATTGTTACGTGATGTGTCTATTCCTCGTTTCTGTTGGTCAGGAGCATAGCTAAACGGGTCGGCGGGGAGGGGGGGTCAAGGATGTCCGGACCCCTATCACCTAAGTGAAATTACACACGACCTCATTGCCAAGTAAGAAAACTGAAAGATATCAGGAACGATCAAAACGTTTTTGTTTGATGGCGCTGCTGAAGTACATACGCAACATAGCATGACTCCAGTAACGGTATATAAGCACTGATACGTAGGCAAGGAATTAGTCTGGTATTTGAGTCTTTCCGATATGTATGCGCTTAATGCGGAAACGTGAACTATTGCGACGTTATTACCAAATGCGAAAAGCATGGCCAACTTTCTGTTATTCTGGTCTTGGCTCCTGAAGCACGGTTAATGGTAGACATTATTTATCGGAGAATGAAGAATATGTGTAGCGCAGCGTGTCTGTCAAAAAGCACCGCTGTGGAGTGGTGCACCAATGCTGCTGCTTCACGATAACACATTTCCCCATATCGCAAAAGTTGTAAGAAAATACGCCAACACAAGTGGGAGACACTCGAGCACTATCCCCCCCCCCCCCCTTCCTATTCTACTGACGGCTACTCATGCGGTTATCGCGACTTCGATCCCTTGAAATTTCGATGAGAATGTGCAGGCAGTTGCGGACTTGTTCACGCAGCTATGTATTACCAAACGGGTATCTTCAACCTGGTGCGTTGGTTGAATGCTTGCCACGATGTGCACGGCAAGTTTGTCTGAGAGACATAGCCATACCAATTCTGGACTGTACGGCCATCGGACGGAAACTTTTTGATAAGCGCTATCATAGGCAACAAGGCCATCAGTAGGTTTAAATTACCGATATAACGATAACACTATCGGTTTTCGCCTATCCCTACTTTAGCAAAGACCAATTATTGTACATTTTTGTCCTTACTTGAGTTCAGTTTTTGTTTAGTTTATCAGTGAAGTTCTTACATGAAGTTTAATTTAAAATAAGTGTTACGTTTATAATTTTTCTTATGTGCGCTGTTCTCGTACTTTCTAATTATCGACAAGTTTGTAACAAGAATGAAGGAAAATCAATTTTGACTCGTCCACTAGCGATATGACAAGTTGAAAATATGTATACAGTACTATAATAACCTAATTACCAATCCGAAAAAGTTTAACGTTATTTGCAGACTGGTAAAACTTAGGGGTTCAAATATTTCGGAATTACACACAAGGCAGCATTGCAAATAACACTAAACTATAATCAGTGCATAAAAATACACCTTGACTTGACTGTGTCGAGAGCCGATCGTGCCGTCGGTGTCCAATTTTGAAAACCGGTTCCCCATACGGAACGATGGGGAGAAGTTTGTGGAGAGCAGAAGGGGTGTGTGACGACGGCATATTTTGTAGTTCATTCGTTTCTGAAAGATTTTTTCAGTGGGCTGCTTGAATTCGTACGAGGCGACTGCACCCTGCATTCGCTCCTCCATACTTCCGTCCGAAACCTATTCGCACTCTTGTAATAATATAACGACTGAAGTCATTAACTCCATGATCAAAACATGCAATACATTTCATCTTCAGTAGTGATGCAAATGGCTCTGAGCACTATGGGACTCAACATCTTAGGTCATAAGTCCCCTAGAACTTAGAACTACTTAAACCTAACTAACCTAAGGACATCACACACACCCATGCCCGAGGCAGGATTCGAACCTGCGACCGTAGCAGTCCCGCGGTTCCGGACTGCAGCGCCAGAACCGCTAGACCACAGCGGCCGGCAGCAGTGATGCATTTTATTATTATTTATTCATCGATCGAGATAGCTCTTCGCCTTGAGGTGCAGATCTACATCTGTATTTTAAAGGCGAGGTTGTGTGAATTAATCTGCCGGCAACCATGAAAAAGGTTTTCTATGATTTGCGATTTTCAATTTAGGCAAATTCCAGGGTTGATCCCTTACTATAGGCCACAGGCAGCTCCTTTCGAATTCCTTTCTTCCGTGACAGATCCTTATTCCCTTAAAGATGCAGCCTCTCTGCTTAAATGAAAATAAGTACACCGAAGGCGAGCCGAGCACCTCTTTGGGGACTCCTAGCACTAAAAACCACATTTACATTGAAAGGCGGATAGCGATCGTCATTTTGTACTATGTTTCTGTGCATAAAAGTGGCTCACTCACGGAACAGCGATATATCCTGAATTAGAGTTTCATTGCGAGAATATATTCTATTGTGAAATGTTTTATTCGTAGTAACCTTTGAACGGTGAGTCCAATCAACACAACTCTAAAGTATTTGTAAATAAAAGTCAGATAAAGACAACTTATGCTATGCTTTAAAGAGTAGATGACTACTTTATCATGGACAACGCATACATTCACGAGGTCGAATACTTTAGATTAGTGCAGGAATCAATGTTTGGATCCAAAACTGTAGCTCATAGTATGTGTGTACTCAGTTTTGATTTAAAAATATATTTGGTTGTTACAGTTTAAAGTTGACTGATAAAGTTGACTGTTGAAAAAATATTTTTTGTAAAGACCTTGATCACTTAAGGAAGTTGAATAATTTCAATGAAATGGAAAATACTTTAATAAAAATTGAGAAACTTGGGCTGCTTTGAACTGCCGAAGAAATTCTGACTAGGTTACAGGTAACGTGTAAAGTTGAATTCAAGTTTGTAGGAGAGAGGCAGATATTGTCAAAAAAGATATGAACCTGTTTATCTTCGTAAGTTATTCAAATCAACATTAAGATGCCTCTGCTCTGTGATAGTGAATCTTTTCTTAGATGACTTAGCTCTATTTTGTTAGCAATGAGGCAATACATCATATTCGAATTTTAATTCGTTTGGCAATATAATGAAGCTGTCATATTGCCAAATAAGAAATATTTCGCCTAATTTTATCCACAGTTGTCAGTGTTCCTTCCGTGACTGTACTAGTCTCGTAAAATAAAAAACAGTCGCCTCCAGTCACAGTCATGATTTTACTGCAATACACGATGCATTTCGAAAGCTGGGTGTTCTTTTCAGATACTTTAACAATCCATGTCAATTGTTTTTTTCATTCCTCACTTTTAGGTTGATTCTGGTAAGAGTAAGATTACAAAGGTGTACTAAAAAGTGGCACATTGTGAATATAGGTTTACAAAACTAAGACAAATAACTTATGCTTCCAGTAGTGACTACATGACCTAGGGTGTGAGTAAACACATTTATATGCATTTATACACTTATGTATGTACTTGTATATATGCACATAAACATGTTTACTCATACTGTGCTTCAAACCAGTATACTCACTAATGGGAAAAAAAGTTTTCGATTCGTTTTTCTATATTGTAAACTTATGTTCACATTGAGCTAGTTTTTAATAAACCAGAATGAACCTAAACCTGAGTAAAGAAAAAAACTATGTAGACTGTTAAAGCACCCTGAGATGTACCCCCAGGACTCAAAATGTATCGTGCATCGAAATAAACCCATGATTGTGACTGAAGATGGTTTTTCTTTTTTTTTTTAGTTTACAAGAGAGTAATTTAATTGTGCAGTTGAGTATTCCTTACGAAGCGTTGTGCTTTTTTAAGAAAAGCTTTTCCTGCCTGGTTTTATAGACCAATTTCAAAGTATGTACATAAAATTAATAAATAAATGTTTTTTCAGAATACAATGAAAAACATCATCTTATTTAAGATCCTCTTTAATAAATCGGATCCCACCTTTCACAAAATCCTGGCCACGTCCTTGTGTCGGCATGGTTATTAGGACCGATCGCTTTTCCCATTGTACATAATAATGCATTATTTCAAACCAATTCAAATTTTACTATTGAAATTATACCTTTTTTAAAAAAGGTTTCACTTAAAAAACGAAAAATCTTAGCAGCTTCTATGATTAATTGATACTTCGGTTTTTTATTGGTTGTTACTAAAATCTAGAAGACGTGTTATAACCTAAGACCAAACAAGAACAGAAAAATACAGGTGTGTCAGAACTAAAATACCGGTATCTGTTTTAACCGATCGGTTTTTCCCATCCTATAACAGCGATGCCAACTATGGAAAAATAAAGATGACATTTTTCTTTGACTGCAAGGGTCACTGTTTTCTTGGACACTGTACCACAATTAACGTACAGCGGTACGTGAACACTTTGAAAAAATTGAAGGATGCTATGAAGTCCAAACGCTCAGGAATGTTTACGGACGGCATCTTCGGCTGCAGGATGTTGCCTGTCAACATGTTGACAAAGTTGTTTCAACCACGTTGCCGAAGTTTCAGTGGAAACTCTTTACTCATCCTCAGTACACTGCCCCCCTCCCCCCATGGGGTTATAATATTTTTGGATGCTCGAAGGAACACATTCGTGGCTGTCCGTTTGCTTCGGAGCAGGAGATGTACGCCTGCGTGCAAACATGATTCCGTAGGCAACGGCAAACATTTTTCCATGATGGCATTGACAGTCTCCTCTGACAGTGGGACAACTGTATTAACGGTTATGGCGATGATAATTGTGTTAACAGTTATGGCGACTGCTTTTGTAATAGTAAACAATTTACTTTCGTTCTTCTATCTACCTCGTTTTCATTTAACTGCCCCTTAGACAAAAGCTAAAAAAATCTAGAAAATGGATTAGCCAGATTATATTAGTACAATTGAAAGTATTTACTTTAAATTAAAATTCTTGCAAAGAAGAAAGAAAATCTAAATTTATTACATCACGTGTTTGTAACGCGAAATGTACTGACTGTACAGAACAGCACTTTTGGTGGAGCGGTAGAATAATGAAGATTCGCTTTAAGGAACATTACGCGCTCCAGAACTAAAAGACAAGGGTAGTAATAATTATATTGCAACTGAACAATCGATACGTCAATAGAAAAGCATCTTGAAGTTTGGTACGCCGCATCTGAGGGATATTTTTGAAAATTCTGGAAGAACGTGAGATGAACTTCAGTGTGACTTTAAGAATTTTGTAAATCTCTAAAACTGTTGTGGTATGCTTAGACAGCCTGCGGGATAGCGCCCTCCTTGTTTGTGACAGCTGCACTAAGCTAAAGGCAGCTGCAGCAGCGAGCAATCCTTGGATGGAACGTTGCCACATGGAGGCTGTGCTTGGCGTATACCAGCAGGTGTAGACATCCACTAATGGGAGGACGGAGTACTCTACAGATCAGGAGTAAGATATAACTTACGCCTGAAAGTGATGTTTTACTCGCCAGACCTAAGTTTTTACTTCTAAAGCTGATTTTAGACATGTCATTTGGATACATATCTACGTTCGGCATTTAACGGCAATACTCCAGTACTCCTCTGTTCCCCTCCCTATCTCTCCTGACTGTTCCTCGCGCTATCTGCTCTCCTCTTCCACCAGCCTTGTTGCTCCTCTAGAATTCATGCCAGACGTATTAAGTGTACAGTACGAACTGGTGTTAGTAATCTGTTTCATTCCGATATAAGCTGTTCCGGTTATTATACGGTTGGTGTTAAAGATATTCCTTTAATGTACTCATACAACTTAAGGCCAAGTTCTTTCAAACATGGCTGAAATGGCTCTGAGCACTATGGGACTTAACATCTGAGGTCACCAGTCTGCTAGACTTAGAACTACCTAAACGTAACTAACCTAAGGACATCACACACATCCATGCATGTGGCAGGATTCGAACCTGCGACCGTAGCAGGAGCACAGTTCCGGACTGAAGCACCTAGAACCGCTCGGCCACAGCGGCCGCTGCCAAAGTTTTTTGAACTACCAGTATCTCACTGAACACGATTTATGACTACCTGTAGAAAATTATTTCAAATTTACTGAATAGCGGTATTGTGTCTAAGAGATGGCAGCGTTAACGTTTCATAAATGAAATGAACAAAACAATCTCCACCACGTATAAGGAATTTGCGAGGGGTAGTCACAAAGATTTAAATACCTCGTAGAAAAACCAAGCTGCGACCACGGAACTTAGTTTTCCTTCACATATTCGCACTTTAGGACGACACGTTTTTCTCCACAATGGACAATTTGGATGGGGGTTTGGTTGTTCATTAAATATTCCACCTTTTCGTCATTCTGTAAATACCTTCATACAGTGGCTTCTTCTTTCGAGTATATAGCACGTATTTGGCTGGATTATGTTTATCAAATTTTTTATTAGGTTAAAATTAAAACAAAATATTCAGTTAATGACCAGTATGTGGACTCTTGTGTATTTTATTTTTGAAATTACTGCCACATAACACACCATGACGAATTACCGCCAAAGTGTTCTACAGGACATGGAAACAAAATTACACAAACTAAACTAGACTAACATCAGATAAATGAGGAAGAAGTCACTGTCAAACGGTTCAAATGGCTCTGAGCACTATGGGACCTAACATCTGAGGTCATCAGTCCCCGGGAACTCAGAACTACTTAAACCTAACTAACCTAAGGACATCACACACATCCATGCCCGAGGCAGGATTCGAACCTCCGACCGTAGCGGTCGCGCGGTTCCAGACTGAAGCGCCTAGAACCGCTCGGCTACAACGGCTGGCAAGTCACTGTCAACCACGTCGAAAAAATACGAGGGGAGAGGGAGAGTGGAGAGAAGCGACGCAATATTTGGTACTTTTTATCACCAGCGGCATTTAGTGTGGGATTTAGGTTATTGGCTTAGAGTCGACGTTGAGGTTGGGTGTCGTGGTGATGTGGATCTTAATAATTTATTACCAGTTTCCTATGCCACGCGAAGATTAGCTTAAAAAGATAGAAAATACTTTTACGAACAAACGATTCCTTGAGGCACCAACAAACTTGAACAGGGCTTCAACAACACAAAATACCTTCTTGAATAAACAACAATAATTGCCACAAAATAATTCAGTCCCGTTCAACACGGGCAACCCAAATAACAACATAACAATTTACGATGCACGACTTTCAGCCTTCTATAGTTACGGCAATAGTATCTTATTACAACAGAAACTATTCACTTATGTGTAACAGAAAACCGAGTGTAAATCCCTAGTCCCTACTTCTTGTCTACCGCTAATAACCAAGATACCTTCTACCAGTCTACTACTCAACTACACACGCTAAATTCCAATTAATTAGTAGACCACATACATTCATTGACTAAAAACTATCGCAACACCAAATAATAACTAATAAAGAGTAATGACATTTCGGGAATATATTTGTCTAAGTAACACATTTGAATAATTAACATTGGAAGACCACACGTTAATGTAAGCACGACATAAGCCATTGCAAATGTGAAGTGCTGGTACATTAATAAAAGGTGTAATAGCCAAAATGTTTAATGCAAGTATGCAAATGTGCATGCATTGTGTTGTACATGTGCCAGAAATCTGCTTGTGGGATGGAGTTCCATGCCTGTTGCACAAGGACGGTTAATGCTGGTGGTGAATGACGCTGGTGTTATCATTGGATGATGTCCAACAGGTGCTCGTTTGGAGACAGATCTGGTGATCGAGCAGGGCAAGGCAACGCGTCGATAGTTTGTACAACACGTCGGGTTACAACAGAGGTATGTGGGCGAGTTATCCTACTGGAAAGCACCAACTGGCATGCCGTTCATAAATATCAGCAGGTCGAATCACCAGACTGATGTACAATTTTACATTCAGAGTGCGTGGGATAACCACGCGAGTGTTCCTACTGTAATATGAAATCGCACCACAGACCATAACTCCAGGAGAAGGTTCAGAGTTTCTAGCACACAGACAGGTTGATTGCAGGCCTTCAACTGGCCTCATTGAAACTGACACAAGGCCATTACTGGCATCGCGGCAGAACCAGCTTTTATAGGGTCAGTGGAACGCACGCTACATGAAGTCTGACTTGAAATGTCCTCTAAGTAACTGATGTGTCACTAGGACACCAACTGCCACTCAAGCTGCTGCCGTAGATGCAATACGAAGTGCCAGAGCCGTATGCCGAACACGACGGTCTTCCCTCTCGGTAGTGCCACTTGAACCGTCCAGAGCCCGGTCTTCTTGGGAACGCACATTCTCGTGACCACCACCGTCAGCGGTCATGTGCCGTTCGCTGCTTTCCTGCCAAATCTTTCTGAAGTATCGCAGAAGGAGCATTCAGCTTCTCGTAGCCCTATTACATGACTTTGTTAAATCTCATTGAGGTGCTGACAGCGGAGTCTTTGTCGTCTGAAAGGCATTTATGACTGACATCAACTCACCACGTCCAATCTCAATGGGAACTAACGCTCAGGACCATTAAAGCGTGTATTTAAACCGAACCTGATTTGCATCCTCATCGTGGTGCTACTAGCGCCAGTCTTATGCGACTGGCTCGAAATATGAATAGACATCATCTTTCAGATGTAGAAACATGCCTACCAGCTTTCCTTTACGTCACATATCTGCTTCTTGGTATTGCGATTTATTTCTTCAGTATATATATGAAGAACTTTTTCATATAAGAGAGTATAGCTATTGAATATAGCTATTGATAATACTCGGGTTCAATAAGAAGTTCCATACTGAACCAACATAAAAAACACAAAGTGCAGAACAGATACACAGTTCTAAGACGATTTTGCATAACACTTAACATTTGCGCTAACATATGCATTGTGCATACCAGTATGAACCAGCTTGCTTTATGAGACAGTTTTCACTTTAGTACAGCTTTAACTCTAGTACCTACCTGCATGAGATGCGATTTCGTATTCCACGCTCTCTGACTGCAAATTTGTATAACAGGCTGGTGATTCGATCTCATTTGCTGCCTTTCATGAACAACATTTCAAGGGGTATTTACAACAGGATAACGCTCGCCCATATACCGCTATAGTAACCCGACAAGTTCTACAGAGTGTCGTCGTTTTGGCCTCCTCGATCACCACGTCTATATCCAGTCGAGCATATATGCGACATCATAGGAAACAACACCAGCGTCATCCAAACCAGCATTAACCGACCTGTATTCAGCTACCAAGTGCAATAGGTGTGGAATTCCATCCCACAGACATCAGGTACCTGTACTATGCAATGCATGCATGTTTGCATGCTTGCATTCAACCAGCGTTCCACATTTCCAATGGCTATTAAAGAAATATTTAATCTAGGCTTCTTATGCAGTATAGCACTTGCACTGGAAACGTAAGCATAAATATTTCATGGTATATGAATCAGCGTGCCATCTACTTGCACGTGCATGACCGCAACTACGTATTTCTGCATTGCGTGTGCACTGTCGTGGCCGAAACAGAAGCCTCACAGTATCAGCACTATCTTGCTGTCAGCCACTTGACACGCTAGAAGCAAAGTAAAGTTATGAGACTGCATCATTAGCGCACCTACTTTTCCACTTTATGAAACAAACAACAACATATAACCTTAAGTGATTTCAGCATAACATATATTGAGTCTGCGACAGAGTGTTCTGTTAGCAAAACTACAGTTACAATTAGCTGTTGGTCAATTTTCATTAATAAATATAGTACTGCTGGACAGCAGAAGATTAACTGTTAAAAAATTCGCCAAGTAACAACAAAATTAATAACACAAATCAGTAACAGCAGTTTACGTACAGTATTTACATTTCGCACTCATGAAATCAAATCGTTTCCACGTAATCAGTAGTTCGAGAACGTTCAGTCCTTACAAGCCTGCAGCACCAATCAGGAAAAATGGGACAACAACTCACTTTTATTAAAACTATTGTTTGTAATTCTGTCTTTGATGTGGTGACTAGTTTCGGACATGACGATAGTTTGATAAAGGACGTAATGTCCGAAACCAGTCACCACGAATAAAGCATTTTTCTCACCGCATCTTCGACATAATTGCGAATAATAATTTTAATCTTCACTTTATCACAATGTGCAGTGTCACAGGTGTTTGATGTGTGTGATGTTTGTCAGGATCATCCACACCATGGTCATTGTTAATTTCAGGTTATCGTTGACGTATAAGGAGCAGTCAATTGAAGCCGAGACAGATGGAAAAAAGGTATGTGAACTGTTTGTTACTTCTCAACTAATAGCCGTTGCTGTAAATACATTTATCACACATTAAGACGAGGTGGTCAATAGCTTTAGCTTCACAGAAAAATGTTTGCTGTTCTGTATGGAACCACGCTTATACCCAGCCGTACACCTTTTCGTCCGTAGCAGATCGAAGAACACGAATGTGTTTCTTCAGGGATCCTAAAATATGGAAAGTGCCTGTGGACTGTTCGCGAATGCATAGAGAATGCGTGAGGACGTCCCAGCTAAACTACAGCGTAATCTGAACACCCTTGGTAACGTGAGATTACCAAGGCAACAACAAACATTTTTCTATACTGGCGTTGAGCATCTGATGTCACAATGGAATAAATGTGTTAACAGTTATGGTGATTGCTTTTGGCATAACAAGAAGTTTATTTACCTTTTTAACGTCTGTCTCATTTTCATGGCCGGCTGGTGTGGCCAAGCAGATCTAGGGGCTACATTTTGGAACCGCACGACCGCTAAGGTCGCTGGCTCGAATCCTGCCTCGGGCATGGATGTTCGTGATGTCCATAGGTTAGTTAGGTTTAAGTAGTTCTAAGTTCTAGGGGACAGATGACCTTAGACGTTAAGTCCCATAGTGCTCAGGGCCATTTTTTGCCATCTCATTTTCATGTGACTTCCTCTCCCCCTTACATTTGCTGCTGAGCGTACGTGCAGTTCGCAGCGTCGAAAAATGTCGATTATAATCAACTCCGAACGCAAGTACGATACTTAATACTTGTCAGTCATAGGGATTTTCCAGCACCTCCACAAATAAATAAACAAAAACACCTCAGTACGATCACTGGCGAATATTCCGTAGTTTAATTAGAGAATTACGTGTTATAGAGGTTGTAAAGATAATTGACGTTTAAAGAAATAGTTTGCGAACAGTTAAAACGCAACTGTATTAATTACACAACCTAACAAAAGAGCGAAGTACCCATAAAGGGTAGAGTTAAAGTTCACGGGTTGAGAGGGGCAAGTAATGTTATTGCAATGATTGCGAAATTGCGTCAAATTTACAGAGAACGTGGAAGTAAGAGCTCACTTATCCGTATGACGTAGCACACTCTCTAAACTGAAATCGCGCACTGACTCGGTCGGGAAAGGCGTCATAAAGCTGTTGTACACTCCTGGAAATTGAAATAAGAACACCGTGAATTCATTGTCCCAGGAAGGGGAAACTTTATTGACACATTCCTGGGGTCAGATACATCACATGATCACACTGACAGAACCACAGGCACATAGACACAGGCAACAGAGCATGCACAATGTCGGCACTAGTACAGTGTATATCCACCTTTCGCAGCAATGCAGGCTGCTATTCTCCCATGGAGACGATCGTAGAGATGCTGGATGTAGTCCTGTGGAACGGCTTGCCATGCCATTTCCACCTGGCGCCTCAGTTGGACCAGCGTTCGTGCTGGACGTGCAGACCGCGTGAGACGACGCTTCATCCAGTCCCAAACATGCTCAATGGGGGACAGATCCGGAGATCTTGCTGGCCAGGGTAGTTGACTTACACCTTCTAGAGCACGTTAGGTGGCACGGGATACATGCGGACGTGCATTGTCCTGTTGGAACAGCAAGTTCCCTTGCCGGTCTAGGAATGGTAGAACGATGGGTTCGATGACGGTTTGGATGTACCGTGCACTATTCAGTGTCCCCTCGACGATCACCAGTGGTGTACGGCCAGTGTAGGAGATCGCTCCCCACACCATGATGCCGGGTGTTGGCCCTGTGTGCCTCGGTCGTATGCAGTCCTGATTGTGGCGCTCACCTGCACGGCGCCAAACACGCATACGACCATCATTGGCACCAAGGCAGAAGCGACTCTCATCGCTGAAGACGACACGTCTCCATTCGTCCCTCCATTCACGCCTGTCGCGACACCACTGGAGGCGGGCTGCACGATGTTGGGGCGTGAGCGGAAGACGGCCTAACGGTGTGCGGGACCGTAGCCCAGCTTCATGGAGACGGTTGCGAATGGTCCTCGCCGATACCCCAGGAGCAACAGTGTCCCTAATTTGCTGGGAAGTGGCGGTGCGGTCCCCTACGGCACTGCGTAGGATCCTACGGTCTTGGCGTGCATCCGTGCGTCGCTGCGGTCCGGTCCCAGGTCGACGGGCACGTGCACCTTCCGCCGATCACTGGCGACAACATCGATGTACTGTGGAGACCTCACGCCCCACGTGTTGAGCAGTTCGGCGGTACGTCCACCCGGCCTCCCGCATGCCCACTATACGCCCTCGCTCAAAGTCCGTCAACTGCACATACGGTTCACGTCCACGCTGTCGCGGCATGCTACCAGTGTTAAAGACTGCGGTGGAGCTCCGTATGCCACGGCAAACTGGCTGACACTGACGGCGGCGGTGCACAAATGCTGCGCAGCTAGCGCCATTCGACGGCCAACACCGCGGTTCCTGGTGTGTCCGCTGTGCCGTGCGTGTGATCATTGCTTGTACAGCCCTCTCGCAGTGTCCGGAGCAAGTATGGTGGGTCTGACACACCGGTGTCAATGTGTTCTTTTTTCCATTTCCAGGAGTGTATTATCTCCTCAGACAAGATGACCCACAGCTGTCGTTACTGCTCCTTGATAGCCAGAAAACCGGCACTCGGACGAAGCTGGACCCACACATGTTCTGCCAGGTTTTTTTTTTATGCGGCTCGACACGAATTCCTCTCCTATGCTAACCTCTTCATTTCAGAGTACCACTTGCAACCTACGTCCTCAGTTATTTGCTGGATGTATTTTAATATCTGCCCTCCACAGC
Organism: Schistocerca cancellata; assembly: GCF_023864275.1. Taxonomy (NCBI): domain Eukaryota; kingdom Metazoa; phylum Arthropoda; class Insecta; order Orthoptera; family Acrididae; genus Schistocerca; species Schistocerca cancellata. The sequence goes on along the minus strand of NC_064628.1, from coordinate 454,224,138 downwards.
TCCCTCTAGTACCATGGAAGTCATTCCCTGATGTCTTAACAGATGTCCTATCACCCTGTACCTTCTATTTGTCAGTGTTTTCCACACACTCCTTTCCTCCCCAATTCTGTGCAGAACCTCCTCATTACCTTACCAGTCCACCTAATTTTCAACATTCGTCTGTAGCACCACATCTCAAATGCTTCAATTCTCTTCTGTTTCAGTTTTCCCACAGTCCATGTTTCACCATTATACAATGCTGTGCTCCAAGCGTACATTCTCAGAAATTTCTTCCTCAAGTCGAGATCTATGTTTATAAAAAAAAATGGTTCAAATGGCTCTGAGCACTATGGGACCTACCATCTATGGTAAACAGTCCCCTAGAACTTAGAACTACTTAAACCTAACTAAACTAAGCACAGCACACAACACCCAGCCATCACGAGGCAGAGAAAATCCCTGACCACGCCGGGAATCGAACCCGGGAACCCGAGCGTGGGAAGCGAGAACGCTACCGCACGACCACGAGATGCGGGCTCTATGTTTATAGTGGTAGTTCTGTCTTGGCCTGAAATGCCCCTTTTGCCAGTGCTAGTCTGCTTCTGATGTCCTTGCCCGGTTTGACATTGGTTATTTTGCTCCCTAGGAAGCAGAATTTCTTTTCATCTACTTCGTGACCGTCTATCCTGATGTTAAGTTTCTCGCTACTCTCATTTCTACTACTTCTCATTACTTTTGTCTTTCTTCGATTTACTCTCAGTCCACATTGTTTACCTATTAGAATGTTCATTCTATTCAATAGATCATGTAAATCTTCTTCACTTTCGCTCAAGATAGCAATGTCATCAGCGAATCGTGTCACTGATATCCTTCCACCTTGAATTTTAATTCCACTCCTGAAGCTTTCTTTTATTTCCGTCGTTGCTTCTTCGATGTACAGATTAAACAGTAAGGGCGAAAGACTACATCCATGTCTTACAACCTTTTTAATCCGAGCACTTCGTTCTTGGTTGTCCACTCTTAATATTTCGTCCTGGCACTTGTACATATAATATATTACCCGTCTCTCCCTGCAGCTTAACCCCATTTTTCTCAGAATTCCGAACTTCTTACCCCATTTTACATTTTCTAACGCTATTTCCAGGTCGACAGATCCTATGAATGTGTCTTGATTGTTCTGTAGGCTTGCTTGCCTTATCAACTGCAACAACAGAATTGCCTCTTTGAAGCCTTTACCTAAAACCAAATTGATCGTCATCTAACACATCCCCAATTTTCTTTTCAATTTTATGAGGGATTTGACAGATATATTAGATCTAGGGATCTTGCTGGTCACGAGACTACTCCAACATCACGCAGACATTTTATATGGATATGCGCTATGCGAGAAGGTGCGTTATTGTGTTGAAAAATGCCACCACGATACTGTCGTATGACAGGTAGCTCACGAACACGCTGGATGTCTGTGGCGTACCATTATGCCGCCAAAGTGTCCTCAATGACTGCCAGCGGCGACCTGAAGAGTCCCGCTGGCTCGCCACACGTCGACACCAGGAGTAGAGGATTAACATCTCTGTGCCTCTCCAAGACAATGGAAAACAGGACTTCTCTCCAGGTCGACACCGTACTCGCCAACGGCGGTCGTCCTGGATAGTGCAGAGACGCAATTCATCACTTGAAGCATTACTTGAAGAATGACATCGCCTTTCGTGCGTAAAGCATTTCAAAATAATTTACTTTACACAAACGTGTGCTCCTTTATTAAGGAACTATCTGAAGCCATCTAAGAAAAAAATGTAATAAGACTGGTATGAGCTGTAAATTGAGATCAACGATATAACTGAAACGAAAGGGAGGAATTGCACAGAGTGGCGCACATAAAACCTGAAAGGAGCGCTGAAAGGAATATGAATCAAGAAAATCAACGTACATCGTAGTTTTCTTAAATTTTTATTGTACAGTTTCATTATTAACTATGTATTTAACAGTTGAAGTAACAGATTTACTTTTATTAGTTTAATAAGCAAAATTTAGAAAGTAATTTAAAGTCTGTGTTCAAAATGTTCTCCGCCAACACTCAAAAAAAGTAGTGCATGTTGAAGTATGTTGAAGCATCCGTCGAAAAAAGGAGGAACGCATCAAGATGTCCCTCAGCGACATTTTCCAGCAACCCATTACAGTAATGAGCACGCTTACCCTTATCCGCTTCTTTTATTTGCTGAACAACACTCACACGGTAAGGTTTCATTTTTAAGCCATGAAGGATGCGTTGACATGACCTGCGAGATATTCCACATTGTTGTGATAATCGTGTTGACTTGTAGGGACTTCTTTCAATGTGTGCTGTTACGTTTGCCACAACTTCAGGTGTACTTACAGTCGGTGCCTTATTTCTATTTGAATTAACAACACTGCCTGTCGAACGCCACTTTCCCAGATCCTGAATCGTTAATTTTGCAGGAATATTACTTTCTGGAAACTTTTCATGAAAAGTGTCACGAACAACTTTAATGGATTGAGACCGCACGTATTCTTCAGTAATGAACACACGTTCTTCGATGGAGCAAGGCATGATAATGAAGTACACGGTTTATAATGACTACTTTCCGTATGAACTACTAACACGCTACTGCTGTTGGAAGGTGGCAAAGAAACCGAGAAGCTAGTAATGCTACTCACGCGCGTTCGCATTCCGGTTCGGACCGGTTTTATGTGCGCCACTTTGTATATTCGTTTGTGTTTTTAAAAACAGAGCGAGGAGCTTCACTCCTCTCATCGTATTTTCCCCACTTCTCTTGTCTCCATCTATTTGATCAGACATATTTTGTGTAAGCGTCTCGGTAGCAGATGTAGATTTGATTTACAATTAAATATATTAAAAACGGACTATATTCTTGTTATCATTGACAACTAATAGTCTTCCAGCCATTAGTAAGTTATGCTTTCAATACGGTTTTGGTAACATTTGTCTAAAAAAACTGGAACCGCAAGCTCAGGACATCCTTGCAAAGAAACACAACGTGCCGAGTGCGACTGGTTTTCAGCAACTGATTTCATTTGGCTATAAGTAAATCGCGTCCCTAAGATTATTTGTGGATCATTTAACAGTGAGTTGCTACCATTCTGAGCAAGCGCAAATTACGTATGATTTGGCCATTGAATCCGAACTGTGAATCTGATGCTCTCACTTCTGTCAGACACAGGCTACAAAGAACTGATGGTGCTGTTTAATTACTACGGCACGTAAATGGTAAAACTTCAGGAACCGATTTTATTCTGAAATCATTACATTCATTCTAGATGTGTGTGAGATGCATTAGAAAGAATGCGCCCAACATCAACTACGATCGTTGCTCCACTGGTCAATGAGAAAAAAATTAAATTAGTCAAACGCCGGAGCAACACGCAACATTCTGCCGCCCAACGTGGGCACGATATAAAAATTTGTGTATCTAATAGATAATTTATTTTCATGTATCCAGCTTGTGGGAAGACAAATGTGACTCGAAGATATTGTTGTCAGCAGGAGAATCTTGATTTCGGACTGACACGTAGGCTCACGATAACGTGATGGACAACTTCTCAAAATTCGAGCAACTAATGTGTGGCTCATTCTTTACGTTTTATGAAAATCAGTTTATTGCCTTGTCATAGTAACTTATAGAAAGCATCGTTTAAACTGAGGTTTTCCAACATCGCTGCTAAAAACCAGTGCATCAGCAAGCTAAACTGCTAGCCATTCTTCTATGTTTTAAATGAGCCACCATTTTGTCATATTAGATTGGGTAATGTTGTAGTGGCGCATATACATTAAGTGTATGGTGGATTCAGTAATTAGTCTTTCTCTTATTTCGCAAATAATAAGGAAATTCAGAGATTCAGTTTTAGGAATATGACAAAGTCCGGGAAAACATTAAAATGGCGGTAGGTCACGACGCACAAAAGCAAATTCCAGTCGATGGCGACAATACAGTCGAGCCGACCAAACAAAAGGCAGATTGCGATACTGAAGTATCATAATCTGTCGTCGCGAATGTAAGCGACTTACTCTAGGAAGCGAGCAGACAAACACAAATTTGCGCGGAAGTTATGCCACCATCAAATGACCGTTGCTCCATTGCTGAATGAGAAAGAAACTGAATTCATTTGACAGGTTGATTTTTTAGAAATGTTGCCACTTTATTCAAATACTGGAGCAGAACGTGTCGCGCTGAACACCATGCGATGCCATTATTCATCAATCAATGCTACCTGATCACGACAAGACCCCTAACGTAGCTCTTTGTGATATGATGTTAACGGCAGCCCCCGCATGGAACGGTAATCCCCTGGTTCGGCTGCAGTTAATCTCCTACCAAATGTGGGGTGCAACACAAAGTTGCTTGCAGAGACTCCATTATATGTTCCATAACGGTAGGCGAAGCTGTGAAGGGGTTACTGCGCCCTTGGTGCACGATACAATAATCCACACTTTTTGTTGTCACACATGATCATCGGGAAACTTGACAAAGAGTATCCCTGCCCTCATTTTCTATGCAGTGCAACATCGGGTCAGTGCTACATCTTAATGTCCCAAAAATCTGAATACTGCACAATTCTCGCGCCGGCCAAACTGTGTCAGATGCAGTCTCCATGTCTCTTACAGCGATCGTTCATCTGACGCTCTGTTCACGCGCCTTATATGCCCTACCGAGCCTGGTACCAACACTAAACACGAACAAATCTAATGTATTCCTTACCAAAACAAAAATCTCAAAACAGCCGTATGTTATTTTATTTACACGCCTAGTTTCGGAATCTTACTGTTGCTACTATGCATTCTATGAATGGAGAATCAGGTACATCGATGCATGCATTACCGGAGCCTACAAAACCTGGATTCCGGGGATTTTTTTCAGCAGTGTGTACCTGGAAGACTAGACAAGTTTTCTCAAGATGGCATTAACGGGACGCCGAAACAGGCCATGTAAACAGAATAACAACTTTTGAAAACATAAGGGTATTCGGCTATTTTGCTTTGGTAAATATCTGACTAGCCGCGGTCCCGTATCCACGATAGATGATCAGAACTTTGGTGGCCATCTACCCGTCACATAGAATCGCTACAGTAATGGTTTCGATAGCCGTCGATGATAAAAATGATGATGATGTTTTGTTTATGGGGCGCTCAACTGCGCGATCATCAGCGCCCGTAGCAAGTCCCAATTTTTACACAGTCTTAATTTTTTCACAGTCCAATCTAGTCACTGTCACGAATTATGATGAGGACAACACAAACACCCAGTCCCCAGGCAGAGAAAACCCAAAACCTGGCCGGGAATCGAACCCGAGACCCCGTGAACCAGAGGCAATAGCCGTCGATGGTATGAACGTGCATCAAGTTACTTTGACATTCGATCATGCCTTCTGAGGGCTTCCATTTTTATTGGGAAATGTAATTTCATCATAAATCGTGGTGACCGAGATATTTATGGTAATCGAATATCAGCTTCCCTGTCCCCTCGAAGACGTTAGTGACAACCTTGCGAAGGCAGCTGGACGGGCGTAATGTCGGAATGGGTCCTTAAGCGTCTCGACTGTTGCTGCTTTTGCTGCTGTTCCGCCTGGAGCTGCATCTGTACTTCCGAAACTTCAAAACCGCTGTGTTCAAGATAGCCACAATATTAACAAGCAATTTCTCATCGGCAATTGTTATATCCCGCATAGCAAGATGAGAACATCCTTGAAAATGCTCGAAGTGAGCTCGGGGTATCATGACTCGTGGCGCAGGTAACAAGCGCCGGGTGTCAACCTAACCGGCGAGCAGAGAGTCCGAATGCACGGTCAGGGAAGTAACAAGGGGACCACGCCAATTCGTCATTACTGATTTTGTCCACATAATATACGCAGGAATTGGCCAGAAGTAAAAGTGACGGTAGTGGGAGCTCCAGATGGCAAAGTGTTTTGAAAAAAAATAGCATTTTTGCTGCGGGTCAGGAGAGGCATCAACCAGTGTTGCTATCGTCGTTAGCAGGAAGCGGTTGGCGCAGTGGAAATAGTGGAGACCGGCAATCTGGAGACCGTGGGGTCGAGTCCCTGTGCGGAATAGTTTTTATTTCATTTAGTTTTCATCTTGCGCGTAACTAACCTTGTAAATAAAGCGAAATAATACTCAGTATATTGTGTATGTTAACATTTTCAGATAAGGCATGGGAATGAAATTTGGAATTGCAAATAATTTTCCAAGAAAGGATTGCACTTAAAAGCCTTCAAGAGGACTATGCAAATAACTTTCTAAGAAGGAACAGTAATTAAAATATACAAGACTTCGTATTCCGTTAGTTTCATTTGGCCTTCAAGTGCCCTCGGCAGCTGCACGCGAACTGCAGGTTCCGGTGCAGGGAAAATCGGTCCATCGAGAAAGAAAAAGAAATCACATCTCCAGAATACTGCGTCAGATACATTCCATTGTACATCAATGCTTATCCTCGCCAATATTTCTCGCCAGTATTTCGCTAAATGTTGCGTTACACGTCTTTTTATGCCAAACTGTGGGATGAGAGAGGTTCTTTTATTAATATAAACCAAGTTTGTCCGTCTATAGAAAATTATAACACCTATGTGATTATAAAAATATGTTGCTTATAACGTGTAAAAGATGTCGGTACAATTACTGCTTCTCCTGTTTTTACAGTGAATATCGCCCCAGCACGTGTAAATCATCACTTGTAAAATAACAAAGGTATTTTTTTTCGTCTACGAACTTATCGTGCACCCATAACATTTCTATTTATTTCCATTTATATTTTATGTTTCTTTACTTTATGTTCCGCAGCTCGTAGTCTCGTGATAGCGTTCTCGCTTCCCGAGTACGGAGTCCCGGGTTCGATTTCCGGCAGGGCCAGGGATTTTCCCTGCCTCGAGATGATTGGGTATTGTTGTGTCGTCTTCATCATCATCATTCATCCCCATTAAGGTCGGAGGAAGGCAATGGCAAACCACCTCCACAAGGACCTCGCCTACTACGGCGGGTCTTCCGTATCGTTCCCCTACGCTCTGTCACGCAGTATGGGACTTCATCATCATCATTACCATTTTTATTTAATGTATTTCATGAAAACGTTCAGGACATTGAGCAGTATGTCTTATATCAATTTATTTGCAGTGTAAGTAGCATAATAATTGAAAATAATATAAGAGTTTCAGCAAGGGACTCGAACGCACAGCCCCTGGATTGACATTCTGTACTCTTTGCGCTGCGCCAACATCTGCCTGGTAACTACGCTCACATAAATGGCTCACGCTTGCCGGTCCCACCTCAGAAATGCAATTTTTTTCCACACGCTCGGCCATCGGGAGCTCCCACTTCTGTTGCTTTCATTTATAGCCAGGCTACGCATATGCTAAAAATGTCGGCGAAATACTCGTGTAATAGGCGATCTTTTGAAATGAACAAGTATGTGAAACAATCAGTCTATTAAAACGGCTCATACAAATCACTCTCGACTAAAAGAAATAATATGTGTGTCTGTGTGTGCGTTTGTGCGTGTGTGTTTGTGCGTGTGTGTTTGTGCTTGGGCTAGAATTTTCTTTCGTTCCTTTCGGTACTCCAGTGAAATAGTCCGTCAGTCACATTTTGTAAATGAGAAACTTAAAGCTGGAAGACATTTAAAATGTGTTCCAGTGATGTATTGTTGTTTCCCTTACTTCTATGAGTATTCTCCTCAGTAATTCTTATGTAGCACTATGCTTAAACACTGTCACAGCAACCTCTGATATTCTGTGTAAATAGTGTTAAAAAGTGAATGCGTAAAGTCTTTGGCTCTCAATCCGTGAATTTGTTTCTGGCTTTACTGTGCGTATAGCGCAGTCTCTCGTTCACTGCGGAACTAACAGCAGTGATTTTAACCGTCATGGTTGGGAGTGTCAGCGCACTTACTTGTGATAATTACTTATGAAGAAACGCTCAGACTCATCATCTTGACAAAAGACAGCTGCTCAGCACTTTGCCAGCTCCAGCAGATGGTGCAATCAATCTGAAGATGGCCTACTTGTATGTGCCGAAACCGGTCATCTTGAATAAACGACATTTTGCGATCGTGGCTGTTGCTTCATAAGTAACTAACAGGGAGAGTGGGGAATACATCGTTCCGGCCACCTTTTACCCCAGGAAAAGTACTCCGACACTCAGTTTGATGCTAGATTTAGAGGCATCCTGGAGGGACTGGAACAACGAAAATTCGCCGTTGCCAACCGGGGTTTAACAAGAGATCTCCAGGCTCTACCGCCTAGACCACCACAACTATATGGAGAGCCAATGATTTCATGAAGGATTTAATGTTCGGTAAGTGATACAGCGAATATTTACTTGTGTGGTTACGGCTCTGAGCACTATGGGACTTAACTTTGAGGTCATCAGTCCCCTAGAACTTAGAACTACTTAAACCTAACTAACCTGAGGACATCACACACATCCATGGCCGAGGCAGGATTCGAACCCGCGACCCTAGCGGTCGCGCGGTTCCAGACTGTAGCGCCTAGAACTGCTCGGCCACCCCGGCCCGCACTTGTATGGTTAAATGTCGCAAATGTTCTAGTTATTAGGATTTTAATGCAACTACGTCTTTTAATGGAAACAAAACTTCTTAGCGACAATAGACAGACCTAGAAAATAGTGAAGTTGGTATAAAGCGTGATGAGGATTCGGGACATTGTTGTGATATTTTGACGAGAAAAACAATAGAAGCTTCATATTTTTGTTGGTAACATGTATACGAGAAAATAAATTATGTTTCTTTTCTTAGGTGAACCGTCAAGTTTACGTTCCGCACTGTAATTTCTTTGAAATGATTCTGAAACTTTTTGCGGGTAATGTATTACATCTACTAGGAGGAGTTCATGGGCCAAAAATCTCTATCATAGCATTAAGATAGTGTGTCGCATACGGAAGCACAGTTATGTATATCCGGCAGTACACGAGGCATGAGAAAATCTTGGATATTTGTGAACAAAATGATGTCGTACTTTGATCTCGGTGCGTATGAAACCAGTAACAAAATTAGTCCCACGTCAACAGTACAACGAAAAACATTACTTTACAGTATACCCATAAATAAGATTATAATGCTTTGCCCCCACGCACATAGAAACATATCCATTGCACAGTGACATAGCTGTACTAGTACAGATCAATAGATTCTACAACTGTATCTATATGCGCAAGCTGTCATTTGCTAGATTTGGCAACTACACAAAGTATGATCGAAAGCAGCTGCACTAGGTTTCGCTATGCTGACAGTGATTAAAGATTCTACACACACACACACACACACACACACACACACACACACACACACACACACATACATGTAGATGGTATCATACTTCAACAGCATAAACACGGAATTAAAGAAAAGTCGCAGTTAGGAAATATTGTGTACTGCGATTTTCAATATTTATCGCTCTCGAGATCTAGACCTATATATAAATGTATTCACGATGTTGTGAGTCCGCTCATTGATGAGATTGACGGAGGTGGCAACGTTCCAGATGAAGTGTGCATTGTTGTTTCTCACAAAGTTCTGAATAATGCAGCATATGTTTCATTTAAAAAAAAAAAGAAGAAATAAGAATCAGTGGACAGTTACACGAGATAATTTGTAAAGATGTACCAGTCTACATTCAAGGGGCCCAAATATTTTCAATTAATTAATTAATTTCAATTAATTGAGAATTATGCTTGCACAAATAACACACGAATCCAAATTTATACTTTGCAATTGTTTTTCATCTTTTTAGTTTATTATAATGTTTATTGATACGCTAACCTTACACATGCAAAGGGTTTTCCGCTTCCACGTAAGGTTTTTTCACAAAGTAATTATGAATATCCAGAAAATTCGTGCAAAACACATACATTCAAGGAAACTTTATTCAAATAAAAGCATGATAACATAAGGTACTCCTAATATTATACTTAAGTACAATGATCTTCAGTTCTAACATAAAGGCACAAATGTCAATGTCTCCTATTTTTCTCCTCAGCCGTCCATTACCTTTTCTTCTATGTACAGAAGGAGGACGTTCCCGATGCAGCACCAGCAGTTGTCAGCTAACATGTTGCCATGCCATCGATCTCGGTTCATCCGTTTCAATTGTTTAATGTTTTAACAAAACCTTTCTCCCTGTTCCTCACTCGCTGCACCTACTTTTTCTACAAAACAGCTGACGCTGGATTCCAGGAAACGACAGTTTCAAGCTCACTGAGGTATCCAATACTTTGAAGCTGTCCAGCATGGTTATTACTAATTTTCGTAATCAATGTCTTTTCAGTTGCCAAGAAACTTGTTGACAACTTTTTGAGGAATATACGAGATGATATTTAAATTTGAATAATTTTGTCTTCAAATGTATCATCTTTAATTAGTTTCCGGACAATTGGGCTGGCGAATGTGAACCTGTACACTTCCTGTAATTCCCGTACAGGGGAGACATTTCATTGAAAGTGGATAGCCAGGTATAGGCGGATAAATACGATAATGCAGTGCCTGAATTTGTAAGAAGCACGATGCGACTTTCTTTCGGACAAGCTTGCATTGTATGTTTGCATTGCATTGTCCTTCGTGCAAACACAAGCACCAATGTACCTTCAGGCATGAAGGCATTGCGTGCAAGCATTGCGTCGTGCTTCTTACAAACACAGGAACTGTAATACCGTAAAAATATACGTACGCATGCATGCATTTATACTCCACACTGCCTCATAAAACACCGGATCTGTTTCTGCCGAACTTGGTACACTTATCACTTACCGTCTGGAAGGAATCACTGTGGGGGTAAGAACCACCTACCTATCAAAGTGCCGGCCGTGGTTGCCGAGCGGTTCTAGGCGCTTCAGTCCGGAACCATATGACTGCTATCGTCGCAGGTTCGAATCCTGCCTCGGGCATGGATGTGTGTGATGTCCTTAGTTTGGTTAGTTTTAAGTAGTTCTAAGTTTAGGGGACTCATGACCTCAGCTGTTAAGTCCCATACTGCTCAGATCCATTTGAACCATTTTGAACCTATCAAAGGGATGTGGGTGGTGGTAAAAAGTGGTGTAACTGCGATGCGCCAATTCCCTGATTTTATTCATCCAGTATTTGAGACTGATAGATCTTAAAGACTTGCAACAATTTTTACACATAATTCCAAACCTTTAAGATACTTTTTCTCGCCAACAACTCCTCCCAAAACAATGAAAGGAAAAAGGATTATTGTTTATTACATTTTCACTGTTCATACAGTAAAACTGTCGCATCCGGCACGATGTTTTAATTTACTGCTTCTTTGCTGCTAACTTTATTCGCTGTATATTATACAAACAGTATTTTACACATGTCACTGAATGTACCTCGAAAATTGTATTATTGTATGACACACAGTTCATGAGATATGACGTCGTAAGCATTGAGATGCGTGAAAACGAAACTGCAGATCGAAATTCGCTATAGGTACATCTGAAACATATGCACAAGTATGAAATGTTATAAGTCACGGGTTTATACGGGGAAATCTGCGGATAAAAGTCTCCTATGAAATCCCTGAATCGATTTCCGCCTAACTTGGAGCGTAAATTTCTCACCACTTGGAGAGAAATACCGTAGAGACAGGAACCAGCAACCTGCTTTTGGTGTGTGGGCGTTGAGAGAGAACGGAGGGAGAGGGGGATGGACGGACAGAGGGGGGGGGGATGGACAAAAGGGTTGAGGAGATAGAATAGGGAGGAAGAAACCGACAGAGAGATGAGGAGGAGGAAATGGACAGAGAAAGGGAAGAAGAGAAGGACAGAGATAGAGGAGATAGGACGAGATGGACAGAGAGAGAGAGGGAGAAGCAGACAGAGTGGGGACGCGAAGACAGAGGGGTAGGGGGGAGACAAAGGGTGCACGAGGAGTTGGGTTTAGAGTGGGGAAGGAGCAGATGGGCAGAGAGGCAGGAGAGTTGGGACAGGGGGAGCAGGGTAAAGGAGGTGGACAGAAAGGGGGTGGAGAAGACATAGAGTGGGGGAGGGAGGAGATGGACTGATAGAATTGAAATAAATGCTCATCCCTGGCAACGTTGTGTACTCAGGTATCAGAGTACAAAATTAAACATCTTTTTATAGCATGTTAAATTGGAAAACCTAACGAAATAATACTGACGTTATTACAACGATTAAATATTTGCATTTTGGGTACCTTATAGAAATTCTAAATTTGTGTCAAAACTGCATGTGATTGGACGGTCTAAGCATCGTACCTGACTTTTATCCGCAGATCTCCCCATATAAATACGTTAGTTATGTTTCAAACATATTTAACAAATTTCATACTTGCGCAGCAGCCATCTTACCTGAAACCAGCATCAAAAGTACACCAGAAAAAACTTTTAGCCAAAAAATTTCATTGTCAACCAGGGTAATCTGAAACAAACCTAAGATGGACACTCAACTTCGCCGATCAATGGCTGCTGAACATCTTCAGCAACATCCTTCATTAAACAGTTTTCTTCCACTGGTGACACGAAAGACGACAGTCCTTGGCCAAATATATTATTCGGGACTCAACGTAAACCATGATTCTCCTAAATGACTCTATTTCAAAATGTTTCTTTCTAAAAGGACAAAATGCCACGGCCTAGTACCTCCTAGCGATTCGTGCATGTAATCCGTCTGATATTATCTCATCATTAATGAGTTATTAAACGGTGTTCTTGCTTTCAAAATTTTATTGTATTTCAATTATGACGTGGATATGTATTCAAATGATTAACATTGTTTAGCCGGCCGGTGTGGCGGTGCGGTTCTAAGCGCTTCAGTTTGGAACCGCGTGACCGCTACGGTCATGGATGTGTGTGATGTCATTAGGTTAGTTAGGTTTAAGTAGTTCTAAGTTCTAGGGGACTGATGACCTCAGAAGTTAAGTCCCACAGTGCTCAGAGCCATTTGAGCAATTTTTTTGATTAACATAGTTTTTTTATCGGAAGGTAGACATGAACTTGATGTAGTTACTTTCAGAATAGTTCCGGTACTACAGGATGTTATTACATTTATGAAAACCGACATTACGTCCCTTGCTCTCCAGACTTGGTTAACGGTCGAAATGTGCCTGTCACATCCATTGTGCCGAATATTTTATTCCTACTGTGAGGTTTGGAAGGTAGGAGATGAGGTACTCGCGGAATTTGAGCTGTGAGGACGTGTCGTGAGTCGAACTTGGGTAGTTCAGTCGTTAGAGCACTTACCTCCGAAAGGCTGTCCCCATCCATAAGCCGAAGGGGCGGAATCATGTCAGCGATTATCGGCCCTTAACGTTATTGAACAGCGACTTCAAGATATTTTCGAGGCTGCTATCAGAACGTATTCGCGGCACACGACTGCACGTCCTGTCCAGCGATCAGACGTCCTTGGGGGGACCCAACAACATCAGAACTGCGATATGTCGTTACAGAGATCTCATCTCTCTTGCACGGGTGAGACGTTTGCCGGCAGCCCTGGCGTCTATCGACTTTAGCCAGGCGTTTGACCGTGTGGACCACACTTTCCTCACGGCCATTCTAAGGCACATGGAATACCCCGACCCCTTTATCACGGTATTGACACGCCTTCTGCATAGTGCTACTTCGTGTGTTCTTGTTAATGGAAGACTGACGGCACCCATGCCTATCCGCCGATCAGTACGACAGGGATGTCCATTATCAACATGGTTATTTGCATTGGCCTTAGAACCTTTGTCGCGTGTTCTCCGAGACCGGCTCACTGGGATACAGTTCAGCGGCTCCATCTATCGCTGCATCACATATGCGGATGATTTGATGATCGTCATACGTGGAGCTGACGATATGGCCGCAGCTTTGGACTGGATTGCAACCTACGGTACAGCTTCTGGTAGCCAAATCAACGCTGACAAGTGCGTCGCCTTGAGCATCGGGATTGGGCTACCGCAGGAACGCATTGCCCCCTTACGGTTCAGTGATACTGTCCGCTGCTTGGGCTTAGATTTCATGAACGACATGCGACACGCGACGACGCTCAATTATCGACGCCTTCTTAACCGAAATCGGGCCGGAATTGCAAATCAGCGCTTGCGATTCCTCAATATCGTTCAGCGGGCGTATTATGCCAATGTATACCTCGTGTCCCGCATACCGTATGTCGCCCAAACGCTACCCATTCCGAAACCCTTGGTTCGTAGCATTATGGCAGTGCTGGGATACTTCGTCACCGCTGGTATGTTGCTGAAGATCAGATACGTATCTCTTACCCTCCCCAAGGAAAAAGGTGGTGTCGGTCTAGTTAACGTCCATGATAGGGCCATTGCCCTCTATGTTAGCTCACATTTATGTCTGCTGCGCCGTTGTCCTACAAGCCTCACGAGTTTGCTTCTGATGGCGCTACGACCTGCTTCACTAAGAGCGGCGGTACCACTGCAGGACATCCCAGCGCCCCTCTTTTATATAGGACGCTTCTATTTAGAACAAAGTTATTCCAGTGTAGCGCTCACGACACCATGAATGGCCACAACTCGACGTCTATGTCACGACATGCTGCAACGCTGCCCCATAAATGTGGTCGAACTAAAATATCCTGACGTACGGTGGCGCTTGGTGTGGAAGACTGTACACGATGCCAAGCTTGATTCCGATGTTGTTTCCCAATGGTACGTAGTCGTTAATGGGAAGCTGGTGACGCAATAACGTCTCTACAATATCCACATGGCAGAATCTCCCAATTGTGTGGGTTGTAATACAGTAGATTCTGGCGAGCACCGCTTCAGCTGTGGAGAGGCGGAACGGGTTTGGCACCTAGTGCGGCAGATGCTGGCTTATCTCTTGCGAGTTAGGCCGGAGCATATATCTGCACGCGCGCTATTGTTTCCGGATGAGACATTTTACCCCAAGACTCGAACCAACTCCGTCACCTGGATACGTGGGCATGCGGTCCATTACCTCTGTCGTGACGGACACAAGAACTTACTTGACTTCTGGCTCTATTTGCAAGAAATACATCATGCTATTTCCGGGCATAGCAGATATCGACAATGTTTCGCAAACTACCTATGGAGTGCCTTTCACAGCCCGCCATGTAGCTGGAATGTTCCAGGCAGTGGTAGATGAGGTCAGAACGAACAGCAAACGATCATAATGAACTATCTTTATCAGTGGGCGCAGTCGCTGGGAAGCCTAACTACGAAGTTGTAGCTTTATTTTCATGTTACTTACGTTTACTATCTTCGATGGTGTCTTTATTCTGTTTTAGTTTTCCAGGCTTGATTAACTATGATTGTTCGCACAGTGATAGAATAAATAAAAAAAATTTAAAAAAAGGCAAAGGTCCCGAGTTCGTATCTCGGTCGTGCACATA
This sequence comes from Schistocerca cancellata, assembly GCF_023864275.1. Classification (NCBI taxonomy): domain Eukaryota; kingdom Metazoa; phylum Arthropoda; class Insecta; order Orthoptera; family Acrididae; genus Schistocerca; species Schistocerca cancellata. The sequence goes on along the minus strand of NC_064628.1, from coordinate 454,208,798 downwards.
GTTTTAATCTGCAAGGAAGTTTCAGTAGTATACTATTTCCTCATTCATGTAAAAAATGTTAACCTCCTAGTTTCTCTCAAAGAAAACAGTTGCGTTACTTCCCACAGTTATGAACCTTTTTTAGTGTATGTTGAAAGGTAAAAACTGTTGTTACCTCGCAAGCTGCAAAAATGAGCGTAATGACGAACCTACAGCTGTCAAGATCGAAGTGCAACTGTTCTTTTGTACATTCTCAGAAACGTCCTGAATCTGAAAGCTGAAAACTTTGTTACATATGGACATCGATTCTTAAGTTCTTGTAAGTCTTACACAATTTCATATTAAGGTGTTACTATAGCAAGCTTAGAAATACAGGATACACAAATAGAGTAATCCTGTGGTTAGAACCTATTTTTAAGTTACCTATTATAAGACGAATACGCCATTCGTACTGAGTTTAGCATTACCGTATCCACTGTGTTCTTATGAGCTGTTCTTGACAAGGAAATGTGTTGGTCCTAGCTGAAAGACCATAGAAATACCCGAAAAATGGTGACGCAAACGGTTAGTTAACAAACATAACCTCAAATTCAACTGGTTCAGTTTTGTTATTTCTTTGTATTCTGTTACTAAAGGAACTAAGAAATCAGACTTTGTAGGTAGTCTTATACCGCCGACGAAATGCCATAGAATCCTCGAAGGTCGACACGCAATTTTATTCCTGTAAGGAACACCGTAAATGTCGTATATTTACGGAAGTAAATCAAACAGCGTGGATGGCTACAAAAGACACTCGGAAGGCAAATGTTCCCATATTATACATTATTACGTAGTCTCGTAGATGTCTTATGAGCGTCTTCCTGACTACAAAGGGGGCAGAGTTGTAAGTTATTTTATTTCTGAAAGTCGAGAAAGCAGCTGAATGCAGCAGCACTTTTAATGCGTAGGGGGTGTAAGGAAAAGGAAATGGCAGCGACTTCCTCTGCGTCCCAAAAGAAATTTCGCTTCCGTCCTTAGGAATTATGATTATGATGAGGTGTTAACTCAGAAGAGGATTATCAGTTAAATTTCAAAAGCAAAGTTACAGTTATGCAATTTCTCTGGAACACTGTTTAAAAAGATATCACTAAAAATGAAATTGACTGTAACACAGAATACATGTTTTGTATTCATGCACATTGTTTCTTCATTTCTACAGTAATTCACATTCGCAATAATAATTTTTTCATTATACGTTGTTATTAGGTAGACATTTTGATTATACGTAAGTTATTAAACCAATGAATTCGAGTTTTTTTAAGATTATTTCGGCAATCAAGGCACGTGTTTTTTACCACTTACTGTCAACGTGCAAACATATCACATAGTCGCTTATTGCCTACATTAATTCGTTGTTTCCGTGTGATAATAGCACGAAGATCAGATTCCTTCTGATAAATCAGGAATCAAGATGCGTGTGGGGAACTTAGTGATGACGTTAGCTTTTCTATATCTGTGTAGTAGAAGACATTTTGACTCCACAAATGTGTTAGGTGTTAATGTTTCTGTTGATTGGAGATGATATTAAGATGCCATGTGAATCGTGTGCAGTCTCTGGAGACTGATCACTTTTGTATTAAGTTCGTAAGAAATTTAGGAAAAGGCTTACGATCATCCATTCAGTAATGAAACACATTGTATATTTCAACCGAAAACTTGAAATGAAAGAGAATTGGATGGTCTTAGTAATCTGTCTCATGCCTCTAGCCCCTAATCTGATTTTCGTTATAAAATCCTTATAAATATTCTGTGCATTAAATTTCAAATTTTCACATTATCAAGTAAATACACGATAAATATCAAAGCAGTACGTTTAGACACCACCCGATATACCAACTTCAGGAGGTAATGATGATGATACCTGTTTCAAAGTTAAAGCAATTCATATCTCCGCTAAGAAAGGTTTGTGACATGAGAAGAAGAAGAAGAAGAAACATATTTATGAAGCAGAAGCACTACAATTTATCGCTATGCATGTGTGTTGGGAAACTAACGATTCTAAATTTGGCTGATTAAAGAATCTAGATTATCATACCTCATTAAAATTATCTTGGTATTGCTCAGATTAAAACACTTTAAAGTGCCGTTCCTGTCCTTCAGGCAGGTCACAGAAGGCAACTCTGAAGTGAAGTGGGTAAAACCTGTGGGAAAGGAACTACTTGCTGGTTGCGTCCAAGGAAACTGTGATGTATCCATCAGAAAAAAAGACACACGGCCAAGTTGACGCTTGTAAAACTATTGACTGAGTGCCTTGAAGTCATGAAATCTTCCCCAGCTCTCATGCTTATTTTTCTGAAGTTGTCATCCAGTGTCTAAGAGAAATGTCACGATGGAATCAGTGAAGTATCAAGCCGAAGTTTTCAAGTCCTGAGGATTGCCTTTAATTGCGTCGTATCGTTCCACATATACGCAGTGGGAGCTCCCTACTTTGCGCGAATCACTTTTGCTAATATCTCAGAAATATCTCTTCATTAATGAAGGGTGCAGTGAAACATATTCATTTTCGTTTGCTTTCAAGTAGAAACTGTCGCTAAACCGAAGCTTTGAATCTTGTAAGTATCACTTATGTTATGTACCTTACTTCGAAATTTTTCTTCCGCATTTCAATAAAATAAATCCTGCAACTGTTTTAAAGTCGTAACATCTGACAGGAGCACATCGATTATCGTGTACTGATCAACATTTGCTAATCAAGAGCGCTTTACCGAAGAATGGAAAAACTGGTGGAAACCGACATCGGGGAAGATCACGTCGGATTACGGAGAAATGTAGGAACACGTGAGGCAGTACTGACCGCACGACTTATTTTAGAAAGTAGGTTAAGGAAAGACAAACCTACGTCTATAGCATTGATAAACTCAGAGAACGCTTTTGACAATGTTGACTAAAATACAGGAAGCGAAAGGCTATTTACAACTTGTACAGAAACCAGACAGTAGGTATAAGACTTGCGAGGCAAGAAAGGGAAGCAGCGTTTGATAAGGGAGTGAGGGAGGGTTGAAGCCTATCGCCGAAGTTATGCAATCTTAGGACTGCGCAAGCAGTAAAGGAAAGGACAGAGAAGTGTGCAGTAGGAATAGATGTTCAGGGAGAAGAAATAAAACCTATGATGTTTGCCGATGTAATTCTGTCAGAGACAGCAAAGGACTTGAGAGAGCAGTTGAAAGGAATGGACAGTGTCTAAATGGTTCAAATGGCTCTGAGCACTATGGGACCTAACTTCTGAGGTCATCAGTCCCCTATAACTTAGAACTACTTAAACCTAACTAACCTAAGTACATCTCACACATCCATGCCCGAGGCAGGATTCGAACCTGCGGTCGTAGCGATCGCGCGGTTCCAGACTGTAGTGCCTAAAACCGCTCGGCCCCACCGGCCGGCGGACAGTGTCTTGAATGAAGAATGTAAGATGAACATCCAAAAAAGCAATAGAAGGTTAACAGAATGCAGTCGAATCAAATCACGTGATGCTGAGGGAATTAAATTAGGAATTGAAACACTTAAAGTAGTAGATGAGGTTCGTTATTTGGGCAACAAAATAGCTGATCATAGCTGAAGTAGATGGGATATAAAATGCTGACTGGCAATGGCAAGAAAAAGGTTCCTGATGAAGAGAAATTTTTTATGTCGAGCACTAAGTATTACGAAGTCTTTTTCGAAAGTATTTTTATCGAGTGAAGCAGTGTATTAAAGTGAAACAGGAGCGATAAACAGTTTAGGCAAGAAGAGAATATAAGCTTTTGAAATGTGTGCTGCAGAAGAATGCTGAAGATTAGGTGGTAGATCAAGTAACTAATGAGGAGGTACTGAATAGAACTGGAGAGAAAATAATTTTTGGCACAACATTACATGAATAAGGGATCGGTTGATAGGACGTATTCTGAGACATCAAGCGATTATCAGTTTAGTAATGGAGGGAAGTGTGAGCGGGCACAAATTGTGGAGGGAGACCAAGAGATGGATGCAGTAAGCTGATGGCGGTTGTTCGGGGACGAAGAAGCTTGGACAGGATAGAGTAGCATGGAGGGCTGCAGCAAACCAGTCTTCCGATTTAAAACCACAACATATCAGCCTCTGCAATAAATTATCTGGAATATGTGGAGAGAAATTCGATGGGACTCGATGTTAGCCAGGAAGAGCATCAGTCGGTACCTAAGTGATAAAAAATGTAATGATTGTACAGCATTGCTGGCCGGGAGGCCCCACCTGGGGAAGTTCGGCCGCCACGTGCGAGTCTCATTGCAGCCGACAGCACTTTGGGCGACCCACGTGCCGGTGATGAGGATGAAATGATAATGAGGATAGCACTAAACCCAGTCCACTAGTGGAGAAAATCTCCAACCCGGCCTGGAATCGAACCCGGGCCCGCTGCATGGAAGGCAAGCACGTTGCCACTTTTTCTTTTATGACTTCTATCACTTCAGGCGTTGGCCCCTATCATCCATACTACCCCCCAAAAACCTATGTAACCGAAAAACAAAAACAAAGTTAATGCCACCGCCACTTTCACCCTAAAGCTAACTAGGACGGTCGTACGCCACTACTTCAGACTCCACCCACGAACTAAAATTAAATATGCCTCTGAACATTTTATTAAAAAATGAAGAGGATAGAGGAAGGGGTACAATACTTTACTGTATTATATTTGATTTCTTGTTCAGTTTGTTCGTATGCATTTATTTGTCATTCTTTTTTTTTCTATCTTTTTTTCTTTTTTCGGGGGTGTCCACAGCAACCAGATCGCTGGATGTCATGGTCGTCTTCTTGTTCAGTGAGGGTGAAACACTCTATAATTACCGTTGATGTCTCTCATCAGTCCATCATGTGCAATATCTCAGTTTCTTCTCACACTCGGTACACTCCAATGGTCAGGAGGGCGCGTAAACAATGACCCCAAGTAATTCGCAAAGAGCTTACCCTACGACGCTTTGCGCTGTAAAATCGTGTAGTTATTCGTTAAATAAAGCCAGAAATCTAACAATCCCGCAACGCTCTCACTAAAAAAGTATGACAATGCCATACCCTTTACCCATACTGTGGCGTTATGACGAGTAGCAGGGAAGCATGTGACGTCGGGATGGATTAGTTCGGTGGACTCTACAGACTGAGGCGTTCGTCGCAGCAACAAAGCCAACATGCGCCGTGTGAGGAGCCAGCAGTCGATATCCGTACCACAAATGAAACGGTGCTTATCGGTGTCGACAGCTGCGCGTCTGGGGCAGAGAGGATCCTCGGCAAGATGTATCATGTGTAAAAGTTGTCAGGTGGAGAATTTTTCAGTCGTTATCACATACCACAGCGCCCTGACCGTGGTGGGAAGGAAAGGCGAGTGCGCAATACTCCACACCAGCCTCCAGCAAACTGTCGGATGTCGGCGTTCAACAACATTTACAGGTAGCGTCCGTTGAAAGTAACGGTAGAAGTCCTTGGTTCTAGGATCAAAAATGGTTCAAATGGCTCTAAGCATTATGGGGCTTAACGTCTGAGGTCATCAGTCTCCTAGACTTAGAACTACTAAAACCTAACTAACCTAAGGACACCACACACGTCCATGCCCGAGGCAGGATTCGAACCTGCAAACGAAGCAGCAGCGCGGTTCCGCACTGAAGCGCCTAGAACCGCTTGGTCACAGCGGCCGGTGGTTCTAGGATCTCGCGTGGTCGGCAAGACATCCAACGGATAACTCGTGTCGACCAGATAGGTGCGAATGCGACACAGTGCTGGCGTGATATGTCCAGCAGGAATCGGCGGACGGAAGGATTGAGGCACCCCCTCCTGAATCAGTATAACAGCGGGGGTGTCCTTGTCCGAAGTACGCAGGCGATGCATCGTCCGCAGGAAGAGACCGCGCGCCCGAAATTTAATACTCCTAGCCCAATCTGGACAATGTTGATCTCAGAATATTGAACTCGCTAACGATTTACGAACTGGATTGCCCCAAGCGTCTAGTAGCCACTACCAACCCGCGATCACATTCTGTTAATTCCTGTAGCGCAGCCATAATCACGTCGGGAACCTTTTCATATGAATAACCTGAGTACAAATGACAACTCCGCCAATGTACTGCCATTTTAAGCCATCTGTGCACCAGCTGCATATGTGCATATCGCTATCCAATGACGTTTATCATCTCCATGCATGTGTGAGTGGTACGTAGAGGGCTTAAACCATTTTAAATTCTCGTAGCCCATATTTCATTTCCATATTAATTTTTACATTAATTCTCATATTTTAGTGCATTCCCTTGGATGCTACCGATCTAGAAACATCCTCAGCACAAATATGCAGAGCACCAAGAGCAAAGTGCGAAGGCATGATTGTGACAGTGACATTTCTTTGTACGGTTGTCACTTGGAAATAAACGTCATTAACGTTGGTAAAGATTTCACGTGGTGGCAATAATTTTGCGGTAAATCATGTATAATAGATCACGTTTCCGAAAACAGGGACTTGCAATTGATTATGAATCAAGATACACCACAAGGATTTCACCGAAAACAATCTGAAATAATTGTCCCACTCTTCTTTCTTTTAATTCATTCATCTGATGTATGATTACTAAACAAATAAAGACAACGATATTTTTTTTCACTGGAAAAGATCAGTTTAGTAATCTTCTATTGACATGAGTATATAAATGAAAAACAAAATTAAAAGTAATATTTTGATCTCGAAAACGGTGCGCAAAATTTAAAAAAAGAAAAAAGCTGCAATGCTAACCACTGTGTCCTATTTGTTTGGAGATACCCTACGTTAGAAGGCATATAAAGTACCGTGAGGAAACCTTTAAATTTCACTGCCGTTTTTTCAAAAACGGTCGAGTATCTCCCGGTTAGGCGAGACACGTGTTCTTTTATTTTGACCGTTCTTCCACCGAGGAGACTTTCTGAGGAAACGGGTTATTACACTTACCGTGTTTTCCACGTGACCAGAATTGCCATGTGTTGTGCTGTGGGCCGATCTGTATTGTTAGATACGAACAACATAGTTCGTATGTCGTGATCGCAACAATGAGACTTTTATTGTTGCAGGACGACCAGTTTCTACAGTCTTATGCTGCCATCATCTGATCTTGTGGAACTTAATAAAATGCCATGTTACAATACATGCAGTCAAAGCTTAAAAGGCACTCCTGACGTATACGTACGTTGATAAAAAAAAAATACGCAGTTGATAACAATCTTGTACCATCCACCCACATCGGCGTCGGACATGTTCTCTGCACTGTGCTACAGTGCAGTACCACAACTGCAACATTTCTGTCACTGCCGACAACGAACTAACGCACGTCGTTCCGCCTCATCAATTGGCTGCGCCATTTAGTTTTTGCTTGTTTATGGACGTGCTACGCTACTCTGGCTCGGGTGTTTGAATTGTACCGGGACTGCAGACATATACCTGCAAACAAATTAATGATTGATTACATAAACTTATTTTTTGAGGCTATAATTAAACACTTATGGCTACCTCTAGTATTCTGACTCTTCAAAGGTCAGCAAATGAAACCTCCAAAGTTGTTTACAATAGGTCAACATGCAATAAAGTAAATGTTAACATAAAGAACATAACTAAAATTTAGTCTCAAGAGAGAAAAGTGATTCTTTTAATTTAAACAGATTTTGTAACGAATTTAAGTTTATGAGAATGAACATTGATTGCCAGCTTAAGTGGTGTTAGAATAAAAAGATATCATTGATACATTACTCCCTTAGAGACCTATAATTGCCGTTTACCACCCGGTGTTTTTTAGTCTGTATGTATACCTAATCCTTACCTACGAAATTAGTTACAAGGGAACAAATGGTGTAATGTATCAGTACAGTTCAGAAAATTAAGAAAACGGCTATATTAAGAGGTAATCAAAATTGGTAACCTCACTCGTTGTAAAGAGCTCTTCAAAACAGTGAGGGTTTTAACGATGCTATTTGAATACATCTGACAATAAGATACTCAAATACCAAAGAGAATACTTGTCACACAACAAGAACAGGTGTATCCATGGAAGAAGATCCAGACAGGAGACGTATACCAAGAAAGACTAAACAACTTTTCAAAACGGAATTTTCTACGAAGGAATAAAATTACATCAAAAACTGCCGAAAGAGATTACTACAACAAATGTAGTTGAAACGTAAGTTTTAAATAATACGTTGTATACGATAAGGATTACTTAGGAAACACATTGTAGGAGTTCGATTAGAAATGTAAATAATAATCATAATGAAACATTTTTGTCATTTCATAAATTATCTTCGCACTTCCTGGTCTTATTCTGAAAAAAATATCCATCACATTCATTATGGAGGGATGCTCATTCAGTTTTTCAGCGAAGTAAATAAGAAGTTGCATATACAAAACTGAAGCCAAACGTACACAACGTATAAAAGTTCAGTGCATTGGCGGAATTGTCACTTGTACTTAGGTGATTCATGTGAAATAATTCCAAACGTGATCACGGCCGCACGATGAGAATTAACAGACTTTGAGTGCGGAATAGTAGTTGGAGCTAGAAGCATGGGACAATCCATTTCGGAATTAGTTATGGAATTCAATATCCAAAGGTCCACACTGTCAAGAGTGCTCCGCGAATACCAAATTTCGGGCATCAACTCTCACCACGAACAATGCAGTGGCCAAAGGCCTTCAATTAACAACCGAGAGTAGCTAACAGACAAGTAACACTGCATGAAGCAACCGCAGAAATCTATGTGGGACGTACGACGTATCTGTTACGAGAGTGTGATGAAGTCTGTCGTTGATGGGCAGGCAGACGGCCGACGCTATTGCGTTTGCCAACAGCACGAGATCGCCTCCACCACCTCAGCTTATCTCTTAACCACACCGATTTGACCTTAGACGACTGGAAAACCGTGATGCTCAGATGGGTAAGGATTTCAATTGGCAAGAGCTGACGCTAGGGTTCGAGTGAAGCACGGACCCCACGAGGCCATGGACCAAGCTATCAAGGAGGCAGTGTCTACATCTAAGTGAATAATCTACTATTAACAATTAAGTGCCTGGGAGAGGGTTCAATGAAACACCTTCAAACTGTCTCTCTACCATTCCACTCTCGAACGGTTCGCGGGAAAAACGAGCACTTAAGTTTTTCGGTGCGAGCCCTGAATTCTCTTCTTTTATCGTGATGATCATTTCTCCCTATGTATGTGGGTGCCAAAAGATTGTTTTCGCAATCGGAACTGGTGATTGGAATTTCATGGGAAGATCCCGTCGCAACGAAAAACGCCTTTGTTTTAATGATTGCCACTACAATTCACTTATCATGTCTCCCCTATTTCGCGATAATACAAAACGAGCCGCCCTTCTTTGAAATTTTTTAGTATCATCCGTCAGTCCCACACCGCACAGCAATACTCCAGAATAGGGCGGACAAGTTTAGTAGATCTGTTGCACCTTCTAAGTGTTCTGCTAATGAATCGCAGTCTTTGGTTTGCTCTACCCACAACATTACCTATGTGATCGTTCCAGCTTAGGTTATTTGTAATTGTAATCCCTAAGTATTTAGTTGAACTTAAAGCCTTCCGATTTGTGTGACTTACCGTGTAATCGAAATTTAATGGATTTTTTTTAGTACTCATATATATAACTTCACACTTTTCTTCATTCATTGTCAATTGTCACTTTTCGCACCACAAAGATATCTTATCTAAATCATTTTGCGATTCATTTTGGTCATCTGAAGACTTTACAAGACAGTAAATGACAGCATCATCTGCAAATAATCTAAGAGGGCTGCTCAGGTTGTCTCCTATGTCGTTAATATAGGTCAGTAACAATAGAGGGCCCATAACACTTCCTTGGGGAACGCCGGATATTACTTCTGTTTTACTCGATGACTTTCCGTCTATTACTACGAACTGTGACCTTTCGGACAGGAAATCACGAATCCAGTCGCACAACTGAGGCGATATTCCATAGGCACACAGTTTGGTTAGAACACGGTCGTGTCGAAAGACTTCTGAAAATCTTAAAATATGGAGCCAATTTGACATCCCCTGTCGATAACACTCATTACATCATGAGTATAAGGAGCTAGTTGTGTTCCGCAAGAACGATATTTCCTGAATCAGTGCTGTCTATGTGTCAGGAAATCTTTTTCGTCGAGGTACTTCATAATGTTCAAACACAGTATACGTTCCAAAACCCTACTGAAAATCTACGTTAATGATATGGGCCTGCAATTCAGTGGATTACTCCCATTTCCCATTTTGGGTATTGGTGTGACTTGAACAACTTTCCAGTCTTTAGGTACGGAACTTTCTGTGAGCGAGCGGTTGTATATAATTGCTAAATATCGAGCTATTACATCTGCACACTCTGAAAGGAACCTGACTGGTATACCATCTGGACCTGAAGCCTTGCTTTCATTAAGTGATTTAAGCTGCCTTTGCTACACCAAGGATATCTATGTCTATGTTTCTCATCTTGGCAGTTGTTCTTGATTGGAATTCAGGAATATTTACTTCGTCTTCTTTGGTGAAGTAGTTTCGGAAAACCGTGTTTAATAACTCTGCTTTGGTGGCACTGTCATCAATGACTTCACAGTTGTTATCGCGCAGTGAAGATATTGATTGTGTCTTGCCACTGGTGCGCTTTATATATGAGCAGAATCTCTTTAGGTTTTCTGCCAGATTCCTAGACAGAATTTCGTTGTGTAAATTATTAAAAGCATCTCGCATTTAAGTACGCGCTATATTTCGAACTTCAGCAAAACTTTGCCAATCTTCGGGGTTTTGCGTTCTTTTAAAATTTGCATGCTTTTTTCGTTGCTTCTGCAACAGCGATCTGCCCCGTTTTGTGTACAATGGGGGATCAGTAACATCACTTATTAATTTAGGTGGTATATGTCTCTCAATTGCTGTCGATACTATCTCTTTGAAATCATTCCACATGTTTTCTACGCATACGTGACCAGGTCAGAAGGAGTGGAGACTGTATCTTAAAATGGAGTTAAGAGCATTTTTATCAGCTTTTTAAGATAGATGTACTTTGCGTTTCTTTTTGATGGTTTTGGGTGTTACGGTATTCATCGTTGCAGCAACTGCCTTGTGGTCGCTAATCCCTGTATTCCTCATGATATTCCCTATTTGTCCAGGATTATTTGTTACTAAGAGGTCAAGTATGCTTTCGCAACCATTTAGGCTTCGAGTAGCCTCTTGAACTAATAGTTCAAAATAATTTTCTGAGAAAGCATTCAGTATAATTTCGGATGATGTTTTATGTGTGCCGCCGCCTTTAAGCGTATAATTTTTCCAGCATATCGAGGGCAGATTGAAGTCGCCACTGTATGAGTGGGGTACCTATTTGAAATGAGACTCGAGTTTTCTTTTAACTGTTCAGTAACTATATCTTCTGAGTCACGGGGTCGGTAAAACGATCCAATTAATAGTTTAGACCGATTGTCAAGTATAACCTCTACCCATACTATTTCTCAGAAACTATCTTCTTCAATTTCACTCCAAGGTAAATTACTTCTGACAGCAATAAATACTCCACCACCAACTATATTTAATCTATCCTTCCTGAACACTGTTAGATCGTTTGAAAAAATTTCGGCTGAACTTACTTTCGGTTTTAGCCAGCTTTCTGTACCTATAACTATTTGAGCTTCAGTGATTTCTATTAGGGATTGGAGCTCTGGTTCTTTCCCAGCACAGGCTCCCTTGAACTGTGGGCTGTGTTAAATGGAATGGACTTGGTCCTCTCATCCAATTAAACCGATCAATGACTCAGAATGGTATTGTTCGCTTCTTGGAGACTATATGCAGCCTTTCATGGACTTCATGTTCCCAACCAACAAGGTCATGTCACCAGATCACTCTTATTTGCTACTTGGCTGGAGAACGTTCTGACAGTTCGGGCGTGTGATCTGGCCATTCACTTCACCTGGCATGAGTCCCATCAAACATTTGGGGAATGAAATCGGGAGGTCAGTTCGTGTACAGCATACTGCACAGGTAACGTGTCGCATTTATGGGCGGCTTTAGAGGCAGAATGGGTCAATATTTATGCAGGGGACTTCCAACGACTCGTTTAGTTCTCGCCACGTCGAGCTCCTGCACTATGGCAGGCGAAAGGAGGTTCGACATGAATTTAGGAGGTATCTCATGATTTTTCTCACCTCAATGTACTTGGAAACATTCTTGCATACTCTCCCTTTTTCTTCACGAAATTTCCTGCAGATGAATGTAAAGATTGTGTGTGTAACGTAGTGTCTTGTTTATGTCGGATTATGATGAGAGAAGAGAGAGCATGGAACCCGGTGCCGGTACATTACCTGCTCCTCGCGAGTTAGCACCGAGCAGGCCGCTGAGTTTAACGTACCCACCCTGTGGATCACCATCAATGTGTCGTATGCGCACTTCATTATCAGAAAGTCAGACGGAAAGCCGCCAACTGCACTTGGCGTACCCAGTGGTCACCCATCGTAGTACACGCCATGCCATCCGCTGCTTAACTTCGACGATCTGATGGGAACTCTCGAATTCAAAGAGCAAGACCGTTGGAACCTATACAGTGAATGCTGTTGAGAGATAAACGGTTTAGGACTAGGTTTTTACATTATGAACTAGGGGCTGTACAGCTCGTGCAGTGATTGGTGTTTAGAACTGAATGAACAGTGTAGCAGTGGGTTTTTGCATCACGAAATTAACTTTTTTGTGTAAATGAATGGACATAGTACTACTGGTCATTGCGGATATACTGAAGGACAATATAGGCTCTTTACTCCGTCCGACACTCATGATTTAGTTTTTCCGTTGTTACCATAAATTGTTTCAGTAAAAGTCTGAGATGGTTGCTTGGCTCCTATTATAAGGCCAGACCGACTGTCCGTATCATCGTCTTCGAACTAGACCAGTATGACAGTAAATTCCTTTACATAAAATTATTGGTTTTTGTTCTTAAACTGCAATGTTGTTAAATTTCAAGCATTCTTGTCAAACTCGTCCACGAATGAATGACTTATCTCTGCAACTAATACAAAAGTTACTGAAATTTAGGTCATAGTGCTAGGGTCATGTCGTCCGTCTTTGTAGCTGAGCGGTCAGTGCGGTTGACTCCCAAGTGGGGGAACCAGGTTCGATTACCGATACTATAAGGGACTCTTTCTCGGTGGCAGGACTGGAACGGCGCGCATTCGGCCTCGTGAAACCAACTGAGGAACTACTCCACGATTAGCAACGGAGCCGAGATCGACAGACCCTGGTCACATGCCTCTCCAATACTGCATCCTTTGACGCCTTTGTCAGCGGATAACTGTGCGATCGGTGGAGCTTGATCGGCTCGTCAAAAGCCAGGACGCAGAACTTTCACTTTACTTTGCCTTGCAATAAATTTTCGTTGTGGCTTGATGGCTGGTCTTATGCGCTTGTCCATTGAAACGAAGGGAAACACTTCAGAAGGAAACATTATGTACCTATGCCTACAGGCATCTAGGTAGAAGGAGAACAATTTCGTCTGTCACAGCCGTGAATGAACAGGAAATAACGTTTCACAATTTTCATGATTTGGAACTGTGTTTACTTTTATTTGGCAACAGAACCCAAGTGCAAATTTTGTGGTGGTAAGTTCCTATGGGTCCAAACGACTGAGGCCATCTGTCCATAGGGTTACACACTATTAAAGTAACTCACGCTAAAGACAACACAAACACCCATGCCCGAGGGAGGACTCTAACCTCCGACGCGGGGAGCCTCGCGAACCGTAACAAGGCACCTCAGCCGCGCGGCTACCCCGCGGCCAAGTGCAAATGTTTCATTTCATGACCACTAGTGGGAATAGTTATACCACGCGTTCAACCGTAGATACGAGATGGTTTTGCAGAAGATGATCATCCTCCATGAATCCACCAACAACAGCTTCAACTATATGTAACAGGATGCATTTCTCCAGCTACCTGCAACCTCTAGACCTGAACATTTTTGTCTTTGCTCTTCTGTCGATTACTTATTCTGGTGCACTTAAGGAGCTAAATACAATATGGTGGCCAACAATCGCGATTGATCGCATCGCCTAAGACACACTGTGAGTAAAGTGCACTGAACATATCGACTAAGTCATCGATTATTTTTGGGAGACTTGTTTGATTGTAATGAGACCACCTTCACCGGAAATTTTCCCCCACATGCTTTAAAGTTACACTTCCTCTGTGTAAATACTACCTCGTTTGGTATATGGTTGGAAACACTCTTCAGTCTGCGATAGCTTCCATCCTGAACGATTCCATCTACCTTTAGGAGTTGAAAACAGGAAGTGTATAGTACAGAAAATATTTTAGTTTTTGTTTCAACCTCAGGACTGACAGTAGTGTCATGAGTGGTTTCGATCTCTCACTAAGTCGTCATCTGATAATTTTAACACGTTACATAGTAACTCGTCTACTGACCAGGTCAGGACAGGCGCCGGTATGCTGAGATGCTGCGCATCCATCTTTACATATTCAGTTGATTCGCTACTATGTAACACATTCACAATATCTGATGATTACTTACTAATAAGTCGAACCCAGCGATGATACAACTATGTAACATTAGGATGAGAAATACTGAAGAGGCATTTCGTTAGATGACGATCACTTTTTCCTATAGTCCTTCTGTCTGCACTGTAAAATAGATAAATAATAAAAAAGAATGATATCCACACAAAGAATGTCCTAAAGGTGTTAAAGTAGAAGAAAACATTGATAAATTTCATGATATGGTACTGAGTGATAAATTATTTGTACGAAACAGGTCTTACCAAACTAAAATCGGAGAAAAAGAGAATTGTATATTTTACATACAAAATTAACGAGGAGAAAACTTCGCTCCGCAGACGTGATAGACTTGTTGACTACCGACCAAAAGCAAATTCGAAAACAACGAACCAATGTGTAAGATGAAACGTTTAGCCATGGTAGATAAAACAAGCCAAGCACCGTGGAACTAGCAGATAACTAATCAGAAGTGAAAAACTAAGTGATGAGTCTGAAAATTGCCCTTTCAATAATTATAGACAGTTATCAAAAGCCAGAAAATACTTGCTAAAATACAGAGGTGTCTTACAGATTGAAAGATGCTGCACAAGATTTGGAAGATAATTTGCGAAAACATTTGAGAGAAGCGTACACTATTATAATTCTGTAAATGATAAGTTAAATAGCATGAGAATAAAGTTTCAAGGATGACATGTCCCTAAAGAAGAAGGATAGAAGCAACTGTAGAATTCCACGACTTATTTGAGAATTTTCCAAAAATGTCCAAGGACAGAATGTGCGAATTATGCGATTAAATGAGTAAAAAAGGACATAATTTTTAAGGAATGCGGCATTTCCTTCGTTTCGAGACCACAAATGTTGCTAATGATTTAAAAATAATACATAGTTCATAAACAATCACATTTCGATTTTATTCACAAGAATTCTAATTCCCAGACGTGATTCTTGGATGAACCAGAGGGGAAAAATATCTATAGTAAAGCCACAGTTTACGACATGAGAATCTTGTTTCAGTAGGTCAATCTGGAACGCCTTAGCTACTAATGTGGCCATACATTTCGTAACCCAATCTATAATAAGCTCTTACCCACAATAAAAACGCAATAGTTCAATTCTATAGAAGAGGTAACAAGTATCATACAAATTTTAATGCATGTTTTTCTCAGTTTTTCTTGTGTCAATAATAGTAGCTGGAATCGTCTTTCTGTAGCTGTCTTTAAAGATCCCATTGGTAGTTTCTCAGGAGCTCAGGAGTGTGTCTCTGGTTCTGTTTCTGAATAGACAATCTATAGTCACATATCACTGAATGAAGCTTGCCAGCAACTCTGAGCTGTGTGCCACCAGCTGACAGAATCGAGGCTAGCGCTCGATCAACATGTCTGTCCAATGATGGATCCTGGAGAGAGAGGACACTTTCACACTCCGCTCCAGTAAAGGTATATGCACTGTGTTATCCTCTAGAAGCTGGTAACTTCTATAGGTTTCTGGAGGTGTTGCCTCAATAAGAAATCATGTAGGACTTGTGTCCATGGTACGTTATGAATTATTTTTGTGCTAATTAAGAACGTTTCTGACCACAGATCATAAAATAGACTCTTTGGGTAAGCTTTTGATTGAATATCTTGGTTATTAAATTGTAGGAATGTGTGCCTCACTTATATTGTTTTGACGTTGATTCAGTATCATAGAATGTTTACAATGGAAAGTTAAGAGGCTCTGCTATGAGTGTACTTCAAAAATTAAGTTAGATATGCCGCCCCACGCTAAGGCCATCACTCCACGGCATTTGCGCGACAAGAATACGTGTTTAAAGTTTCCTGCAGAGACAGTTCTGTGCGGAAGAGACAAAAAAAAGTCAAGTGACTAGGGCCTCCCGTAGGGTAGACCGTTCGTCGGGTGCAAGTCTTTTGATTTGACTTGTGCGTCGATGGGGCTGAAATGACGACGATTAGGACAACACAACACCCAGTCCCTGAGCAGAGAAAATCTCCGATCCAGCCGGAATCGAATGCGGGCCCTTAGGATTGACATTCTATCGCGCTGACCTCTCAGGTACCGGGGGCCCACTGCGGTAAACATAACAGATGCATTACAGTGTGCGAGTAAAATTTCGTAGCAATTAGAAAAATTTTGTGCAAATACAGCATTAAAAGCCGTAAATATTAAAGAAGTTGTAATTTGTTAACACTCCCATACAGCGGTAGCTGGAAACATTTTTTTTCTATCAGTAAGTTTACGTTAAGGAGAATATCGGTGATGTAAGTAATGGGTGTAGCTAATAACTACTGCCTAAGAGTTCTTGGAGATGACTCGTAATTAACGTGAAAAGTCTAAAGATATTTTATCGAGAATGGCAGAGAAACATAGGGTACTTCTATCTGCAGTGAATCGTTAAGTATATAGTGATGGACAGCAGTGAATAACAACTTAAGATCTCATACAGATAAGCTCTCTAGGCTTGAATTGCTCAATAGCAGTGTCAATATTTGATGTAGCGGTGTTGCAAATCGTCTGTCGTGTCAGTTTAAATAAGCAATGTACCTTGTTCAGAGGATCCAAATTTAGTGCTTTACAACATAGCGAATTCGTAATTTGGGCTCATTTTCTGAACTAACATCAAAACTAATCTCAAGTGAGTGACGTTTATGCAGTCGATTCTAATCCTGTCATAGTAACTAGAAGTGTTAATATGACAGCAGTATGATTCACCGTAAGTAGTTGATTCGTTACAGAGATAATCGTTTTGACTGAATCGCAAACCATTTACTTTAATGTTAGGAAAGTTGCTTTTCTTTTAGTATGAAAAATACAAGGATAACGTCGTCTGGTCTCTCTATACCTGTCACTTGTTTCACTAAGTCAGCTGTTAAAAGGGTATTAGTGGGACGAGTTCAGGTGGGTGAGAGATAGACTAAAATTTCGCCACTAGCTGATGCGGATTTCCAGTTACAATGGATTCCGTAGACAATGGCGCAGCATTACTCGGAACTGTTATCACCTCTAGCCCGAATGTAACTTATAAGCAGTCAGACCGGTTCGGAATACAGTGAGTTATTGAGATCCACTGTTCTGCGATGGTATGGATGCTATTGCCTCTGACTAATGACGCAATATCTTGCTAGGAAATTGTACAATGCAGCAAACTGGCAGCGCCCCAGAGATGTTATCTTACGAACACTTCAGCATTATGCTGTCATCTCCCCACCAAGAGAAGTGAGCATTGCTATTTCAATCACTTAAATATTTTCAGTGCTGTAAAACTTTCTGCGCGTCTAATACAGAAAACAGCTTTCCAGTCAAAGCTGCTTTTTTTTATCCACTAGTGCCACGACAATTGAATCAGTTATTATGAAAAGATCATAAGTCCATAAAACGTGATTTTGAGATATTCCGAGAAAACTGTTCTACGCTAAAGTGGTAGAAGATATGAATTACTTGGACTTTTATACTCTGGTGTAACAGGAAACCATTAAATCTACATCTTCAAATCATCAATTTTTATTTTCACATTCTTCAAATTAATTTTTTTTCTTGGACTCATGACCTTTTTGAACCAAATTAAAATATATAATAATAAAACTATAGAATTTTGAGGATTTATTAATAAACACAAATTACATCTAGTATTTTAATAAAATCATCATTACAGACAAGCATTGTTGCAACATTTTCTGTACGTTTGATACATTTTCGTCTTCTTCAGCTGTTGCCCGTCAAGTGAGTAAATCATTATAGTTTTTGTGCTCCTCTGGGATGTACTGTTCCAGTTTTTTATATCGCTTATCTTAACTTTGTTTATAGAACATTTCACTCCGTGTGCTGAGGCTGTTGGGAGAGTGGTATTTGCTAGGGGTTTTAAAAGTCTGAAAGGGTTTTGAGTCAGTCCATTAATGAATGTTCGGGCTACTAATACCCCTGGGTTGTGGCTGTCATACTGAAACATACTGTGCTGTGAAACACTGAGTTGACTTTCATTTAACTGTCTTTTCCCATTGTTTATGAACTCTGGGAATTGCATTTATAAAGATCTGGCCACCAGACTTTTTACTCCTCAACAATGTTATCCTCAAGGTAGTTGACAATGAATGAGTTCTTATTATTGGCAGAGTGAAGAATAAGTTTAATATATTCTTTCACAGTATAAACTCATCAGTTCGTCGTAACTTTGTTCTCTACCTCCAAACACCCTATCACAAGGTAGGAAAGAGTGCCCCCGGATAGCAAAGTATTTTTTCAAACTTACCAGCAGCAAGAATGTTTTGTCCTCTGTAGTTAATGTACGCTTCTTCTCGTAATCTAGACTTCTTTATTATGATGTGTTTGTATTTATCATAATGCCGTACGCCTTTCGTCTTGTTATGGCTGTTACCTTCCTTCATTTGAGTCATTGGTCTCTTTTCTGATTAAATTGCCACTACGAATGAAAGATGAGACAACAACCACACAAGACTTGTCTTACAATTTGGTACCAACAATAGATCATGAAATCGGTACTGGTAAAATTTGACTGTTGCTAATGTAGGGACATAAACCATAAGCTACTTCCGGTGATTTAAAATATATTACATAAAACTAATGAGAAGATGTAGTATGAGAACATCATGTGCTGGACTCATGACGTTTTCATACCAACTAAAAATTTGACAACGACTTTCTTGGCTTTAAAGACAGAAAGTCATAACGTCCTCAACACAGATACATATGGAGAATACAGATGGAGAATGCAAAAGTACTGAAATCTGAATCTGTGAAAAATGTGACTCATGACCTTTTCATAAAGACTGATTCAATTATTTTTTCAGTTGTGCTATTTGTTTAATAACACAGAGGGCTTCAGTTACGACCTATCAGTCCAATAGTTGGTCTAAATCTGTGTTATTAACACTGTATCATTGAAATCGTTTCTCTTTTTGAATTTCACAATACACGTATAAAAATTTACAGTCTAATTCTCAGTTTCTTTTCCTTTTACTGATAATGAATTGTTTCGGTTATCATGAACATTACATGACCAGTGTTAACCTATCCAGACCATATGGAGAGCCGGTGCTCCTACCAAAAGCTATCAACACAAACTACTAGAAATATAATACCTTTCGGCCGGTCGCTGTAGCCGAGCGGTTCTAGGCGCTTCAGTCCGGAACCGCCTGCTGCTAAGGCCGCAGGTTCGAACCCTGCTTCGGGCATGGATATGATGTCCGTATGTTAGTTAGGTTTAAGTAGTTCTAAGTCTAGGGGACTGATGACCTCAGATGTTAAGTCCCATAGTGCTTAGAGCCATTTGAACCATTTTAATACCTTTCGTTTCGAAGTACACAAGTCATATAGTAATTACAAGGAAGATTCATGTCATAGTTTAAGGGAAACGAGCCATTAAATGTGTAAACGAATCATATTGTTTCCAATTACGATTAACACTGCAAGACTTATATTGTTTACAATACTGTAGCCAATGGTGAAAGGGAGAAAGTTGGGATCGACTTACATTGCACAGCACAAATACAGTGAAATGGTGGTAAAAATTTCTGAATGTCGAAGTTTTGTGGTGTTTGTTGTACATAATCATGAAATTATTATAAGTGGGTATTTCTTCCTAAAAATCGACAACGCTTACCGGTGGTAGCCTTGTCTCGTGGACGACAGGATAATCGCCAGCAAACAGGCAATGTAAGCATTGACCAGATAAATATACCTACCTGAATAATACAGACGAAATTTAGGGTGCTGTTAGGAGACATGTTCTTCCTCGCAGTGCTCCTTTTGCGGTTCTCGACGCCTAAGGAGCAGCCTTCGCAAAGGAATGGCCTTTCACTTCTCATGAATATCAGAGACATAATTATCAAGCCGCTCTCTGTGTAGCGTTGCTTCTAGTCGTAGTTAAACATTTATCGTCACTGGGTCAAAGTCTGCATATAAATTATTTCCCTAGCAGTTTGTGTACATGTTTTGTTTATACCATGTCTTCAATTTGATACTTAGTTAACTAAGTCCCACAGCAATCGGTACAAACTCTATCAACTGCAGACATAAAGTCTGTAAATGAATCAGCGATCGTGTTATGGTACTTCATTTGTAAAGATCAGTCTTGATCACCCAAATTTTGCAATTGAAAATTACCGGGCCCTGCTACTACCGTTTTCAGGTTTGTTACCAATAGAAAAACAGTGGTGTAACCAATTACATTCAGTTAGCTGAAGCAAAATCTAAAACAGGCCTAGTGAGACATAAGAAAAATAAAAAATAAATACATGATTAAAAGCCATGCATATCAACTACACCTACTATAAAATATTCTTATGTAGGTATCAACGTCAAAATCTAGGCTACCTGTGTAACCGGAATTGTAAATTTAATAGTTAAACTACGGTATGCTAGTCATTAATTAAAATAGCGTCATATGGCAAAACGAGCGTCTGACATTGAAACATGAACTGACTTATAACATGTGGAATGAGGTCGACACTGAAATTCCACACAAAAAGTGCAAAGAAACTGCTAGTCTGGCAAAGTAGATAACACACAATTGTGTAAAAGCCAGAATGTGAAGTTTAAAAGTAACCTCACATCTACAAATCGAAACCTTCAGAATGACAAAACAATTGAATATAACAGTAAGTGTGAGGAGATTAACAAAGCAGTGGCGATTGAAATCTCGATACTCGATCACACATCCGGTCTGGAGTCTGAGTGGCATCGCCTCGCGGCTTCCTTGTATGAAGTTCTTATCGCTGTGGCGGAACTTGAGGAAGAAGGCATAGTGTCCTCGTCGGCCGGCGCACACGACCGCACGGCTAGCTGCTGCAGCGCTCGTCGCTGCTCAAACAAGAAGGTTTGTGCATCGATCAAAAGATGCATTCAACTTAAACTCATTCTGTTCATTCAGCAGTAAATGCGGTTGCCGTTTTCTGAGTACCTAAATTTCCATTTCTTCGAGTAGGTTCAGTAATTGTCCTTTTGGTGCCTTACAACACTTCCGTGTTTTTCTTTATCCAAATGTGTACCGAAAGCGCGCTTATTTTGGTTTAATGTATGCTCTCTAAAAGTAAAATTACTGAGCATACCTTGCGTAAGAATCAAAGGTTCCGTTGAAGAATGTTAAAATTTTACCATGGAGGTTCAGTTCACGCACTGGAAAAGGAAAAAAAAAGTTCAGGAAAATTGTTGGAAGGCACAGAGCACAAAAAACAAATAAAAAGGGGGAAAGACAAATAGACATGTGCATAGGTTTCTACGTCATATTAATGTCCACAAATTTTAAGAAACTGCCGAGGAAAGATAAAATTTGCAAAATAACTGCATACGAACCCCGGACATTTTGAGATCAGTCATGCAGCTATATCTGTTAACAAGCAAATAGAAATTATGAAGATGAAATTTAGAAAAGGAAGAAGTATGAGATCAGTCATGCAGCTATATCTGCTAACAAGCAAAAAGAAATTATGAAGATGAAATTTAGAAAAGGAACAAGTTTAGGAATAGCTCACTATCTAACCACAATCTAACAACAATAATATATTCAAACCACAAACATGGATTCAAAGACAAGAGCATAGGATTCATAGAAGTGATACTGAAACACTCAAAGCAATGAAACAAGAGCGTCATTTACGGCTAAGTATTGACAGAGAAAACTGTGAAAAAATTAAATCACAGTCAGTCATAACAGCGCTTGAAACACAACCTCTCCAAAGACACGAAAAACATAGACGGTGGAATGAAAAGAGGTCTGGCAGAATTGGTACGCCACCAAAGGAAGTGAAGAGTTTATCAGCTTTAACCAACAAATGCGTCAAATAGCAAAAACTATAAAGGCACTCAAAGGGAAGTTTTAAAGGACCCAGCTTTCACTAACTGAGGAAGACATCCAAATGAAATTTACCATAAACTTCTATAAAACCTTTAAACAAAGCCTCCAAACTTATCAAGGTGTTTCAAAATGAAGTTGAAAAATTAGCATTAAGCAGCCAAGAAAACCGTGAAATGTTAGCAAGCTATATCAAGAAGTTGATAAATTGTGATGAACCAAACCAAAATCTGTAGAACAAAATCCAGGACGCATTTACGCACCTCAGAACCCCCCTACCAGCATCACTAAATATCTGAAGAATGTTAAAGCCCCTGGGAACGATTCAGTAACTGCTGAAATGTCGAAAATGATAGGTAGTGCAACACTGAAGAAGCTACACGGACTCCTTCAAATACAACAACAAACTTATCCCATAAGCGTTACATTTTTACCACTTAATGCACAGAACACTAAAAAAGTAGATAAAACTAACCCCAACAACTGTAGAGCGATTTTCCTCCTTCCATTGACTTAGAAAATGTTTTCAAAAGCATTACAAAAGAATACTATCCCACGGGCGTCAAAATTGGCAACGGAATTTTATGATTCCGTCAGATGTCGACCTGGTCGTGCGGGCTGCGGCGAACCAAGCGGTGCGAGTTCACTGAGCCATGCCTCCAGCAGCTGTGGACTACGAACGCTCCGTCATCACGATGTAGAATGGACGGCAGCAGCCACATTGCCTAATCACACCTGGAGCCGAAAATCACCAAGTGATGCAACGCAGATGCCGCCTAGTCACGGCTCTAACATCACCGTTCGTGACTTAGTTGAGAGAGTCTCATACTTGTTGACATTGAGAGCTGGACTTTATTTCTTGCTGCGGCAGTTGTATTGAGTAAATCTTCTATTTTCTATGTTAACTTGTTCGCTAATCATTTCTGCTCCTCTCCAGCTTTGCTACGACGACAGTTGCCATACTCTCTGTAGTCCACCTCTCCTTACCATTGTTTACGAAGGTGGTGCACATCCCTAGAGCAAAGCGGTAGTACCTACATGTGGCTTGTTAACTTTTTCTGCTCTGTCGTCTTTTTGACTGGATTTTGGTGGTCGTGGTTGTCTTCTGTGTCTCTAGTGTTTGCCTTGCTTGTGCTCTTTGTGTTCTAGATTACGCGGTTGCTCCTTATTCACTTTTTTTGCTTTCTCTGTACTTATTTGTCTTGTTATTTTACACGTTATTTAAGTTATAATGGCTACTGCGCCGCAATCGTCTGCTGCGCCACCTGCAGCCGATCTAACTTAGTTTACTCAAAAATGGTTCAAATGGCTCTGAGCACTATGGGACTTAACATCTGAGGTCATCAGTCCCCTAGAACTTAGAACTACTTAAACCTAACTAACCTCACACACGTCCATGCCCGAAGCAGGATTTGAACCTGCGACCGTAGCGGTCGCGCGGTTCCAGAAGCGCCTAGAACCGCTCGGCCACCAGTGGCCGGCTTAGTTTACTCAGTTTTAGAGTCAAAAAATGGTGCAAGTGCCTGATGTGCCTCGTTTGCCATACGAGGGGCACAGCGTCGTCGTTCACAAAAAGCAGTTGGCGCAAGGTCATTGCACTTGGCATGTTGTGGATGCTCAAACGGAATAGTTGACAGCGCGAGGCTTGTCCTGAACATCAGTACGCCCCACTTCAGCAGCTCTTCAAATGACTCAATCTTCAGACACTTCAGCAGCGCTTGCACTTGAATTTTGCTGGTCCTTACTGGTGTACACATTGGTTCAACATCATTGACGCTTTCAGCAAATTTCCCTTTGTGGTCACTATGCACTCCACTATAGCTTGTTCCACAATTACGGCCTGATCGTCGATCTTTTGACCCGAGTGTTTGCCTGAAGTGATTGAGACTGACAACAGACCTCAACTTGTTGCCATCGAGTTTGAACAGTTATGGGCTGCCTCCATCATCGACCATATTACGAGAGCACCATTCCACACGCAATCCAATGGTGAAGTTGAACGATTTGTACGAACACTTAAGCAACAGATAGACAAACCTGGGATCCCACTATATTGCTGTTGTTGTCTTCTTACTACTCCCAGCCATGTGAGGACCATCACTAAGATATTTGTTACTTAGTAGCTGCACTTTGCATCACTTCCTGCACTGCCCAGCGGACGGCGCACACTCCGCCTAAACAGGCAAAACTCACACTAACGATTCGATATTTTGGAGATCGTACGGCGCGGAGGTGCTGAGAGGAAGGCGCCATTTTACGACTTATTTTTACTGCAGGACCGAGCGGACTGCTGAGACGTCATCAAAATCAAATTCGTCCACATGAATTACGTGATCCTGCCACAGGCTTTGTGCTTTCGTATTCCATACCTGCCTAGGCGCAGCAGCCGTCGGCACTGGTTCCAGAGCTGATGGAGGCCAATGCATTTTCACCGTCGTTACCATCGTGACAGACACCATCATCCTGGCATGGACATTGCGCTTGGTAGCTATCACACATGCCGCCTCAAGTCCCTCTGCAGTTGTTGAGATGTCAGTGTCTTCATTTTTTGCTCCACCTCTGAATGTGGGCCCGTGCGCGCTTCCCGTTTTTTAGTTGCTATTCCCAAGGTCGGCTCAGGGCATATGGCGCAGCGTGGGCAGGAGCTCGGCACTGGCATCAGTTTCGGCTCCCTTCTCCTCATTGCCACCTGCATCCAGTCATCCTCGACCCCCTGTCGTTATTCGCTCATCCACATTACATAGCAATGGTGAGGAGGTTTCGTGGGAAGGGGTGTGGTATCACGTAGCTATCTCCACTCCAGGGCATCAAAGTTGGCAATGGAATTGCATGTTCACGTCAGACGCCGATGGTGGTCATCAGGCATCTAGTGGACCCAATGGTGCATACCCACTGAATCATGCCTGCAGCAGCTCTGGACTACAAGCGCTCTCTGCCGCCACGATATAGGATTGCCGGCGGCAACCACACCGCCCACTCACACTTGGAGCCGCTTCGCAACATGTTGATACGCAGACGCCACCTAGTCACAGCTCTGACACCGTCGTTTGTGCTTCAGTTCAGAGAGACTCATCCTTGTTGACATTTAAAACTGGACTTTTTTCCTTGCTGCAGTATTTTCAATGAGTCCTCATTCGCTTGGAGAAATACAAGATAAGCAGTTCTTCCGTTTACTGAGTTAACTTGTTCACTAATAATTTCTGCTTCTCTCCAGCTGTCCTCTGGTGACAGTTGCCGCACCATTCTCTAGCCCAGCTCTCCTTGTTAATGTGTCCAAAGTCATATATAACAAGGTGAAACTTCCAAGGCTTTTGAGATCATAGCAGGTGTAAGACAACGACATAGGTTGTACCTATTTCTGCTTAGTTGTGTGCTGAAGAAGGTACTGAGGAAATGGAGCAAAAGAAGAGAAGAAGAACGAATTTTAAGAAACCACAGTTGAGAGAAAGGAGGTAATCCGAGTTTTGATTTTTTGGCTTTTGCAGATGATATTGCCATCTTAGCTGAATATACAGAAGATGAAACAATGCAGATAAATCTTCTACGCCAGATAGAATCAAAAGCAGACCAATGAATATTTTTTTGACAAACGGAATATATGACAGATAGAATGGAGGCACCAAAATACATGGAAACTGATTATGGAAGAAAAAAATGGCTAGAAAATTTAAATATCTGTGTCGAACAATACAACCAAATGCTTTGGGCAAAGAAGTTAATTTAGCAAGGGGAAGGAAACTGGAGTGCCTTTACGAGTAACAAAAACCCTGTGTGACAAGAAATCTATTTCCATAAATGCAAAAGTCCAGAAATACAAAACTGTCATTAGACCAGACTGCCTTTGTGCTTCAGAGACCCTATCTCTAAATACACACTAATAATTAGGTGAAACAGAAAAGAAGGAAAGGAAAATGATTAGGAAACACGTGGAGCCAAAACATCACAGTTGGAAATGGAAAAAAAAGTAATAAAATGTTCATGAAAAAAATGAACGAATATTAAACACAATAGGATTAGAAGAGATGTATTCCATGGACACCTAAAAATACTGTATGAACAAAGAATACCAAATGAATTTTAAAATGTTATGACAGAATCTCAAAAAACATTAATGGTGTGGATCAAAGATGTTAAAACAACCCTGAGGGAACTGGAAACAGTGAAGGAAGAAATAGGAGAAGGAAAAAAGTTTAGAGCAAAAGATAGAATTTAATGAGCTTCCACAACAAAACAAATAAAAATACAGGCGTAATATGAACGGAAGAACGAAGGGAAAAACATAGGGTAACGAATGAAAAACTACTGGAAAGAAAGACAGGAGAAAGAAGGACACATAGGTTATTTCATGTAGTCCTCAGTAGCTCAAACAGATAAAAATATGATTTTCAATAAATGTTAGTTCAGATGAAGCACCAGCCACACCCGGCACTACACAAGGTAAGAGGAGCTAGTACTCGTATGGAGGCATAAATATGGTCGTTTGCCTTTTCTCCATTTGCGACTTGAACAGTAAAGGAACTAACTGGTATTGGTAGAAGGTATCCTCCGCCTTGCACAGTATGCTGGCGTGTGGAGTTTGCATCTGGATTTAAAAGTAGAGCTAGGCTCCGGTGTCATGCTTGGTTCATTCCAGCAGCTGCAATACAAGGTTGAGAAGACCAGTCTTCCCCAAGGATTTCAACGAAACTCACTGCAGTGTTGTCGCTACAACTGATTGTGGCCCCTTGGTTCCGCGTAGACCAGGAAGAAGGCTTAGCACAAGATCTTCGAAGTTTCTATGGTAAGCTAGACGACGACTTTCTTTCTTCCATAGGTAGTGGCTTACATGGCCATATTAATGAGTCGGGGGTACACTACACACTCGACGCTGCTACTCACGTAGACAGTGCGTTGAGCGCAGGCAGGGTATCCTTACGTTAGTTGGCTCTCCATCAGGCCCAGACAATTATATTATAGGATAAACTGAAGTATTAATGATAGATACAAAGAAATGCCGCCTCCCAAATATAGAATATTAAAATCCTAAATATCAACCATCGAAACATTATCGACAAAGTGCCAAAATTTGGAGCACACTTAACAAGCTGTGGCACCCACATCGTATTGATGTTAATGTAAATGTGTATCGAAATAAAGGAATAGAATATAATGATGGAAAATGGAGTTGATGTATTCGACGCAGTAGATAAGAAGTTCAAATCCACTGAAATAAAAACTGAAGTTGGTTGCGTGAGTGTTTGGGCAAAGTATGAAAGCTAGGAATGAGCTTATGACTGAGTCCTCCTGTCGATCACCAGATTCATTCCCAGATGGCATCAAAACTTTAGAGAACACTTCAGATCGCTTGCACATATGTTTCCCATCATATAGCCATCATGAGAAAAACCTCAACGAAAACATTTAATCGCTAGCTCTTATGACCCTCAACCACATAGTAAAATTAGAGTGGAGTCCATCAGCCGACTGTAATAGTTATAGTTTTACATGTCCCGTGCGTGACAAGGCATACTGTGAAACAAAGCATAATACATTCTCTGATAACTACTTAGAATGTATTATTCGGAAGCCGTATCACGACAAACCTAGACTATTGGCCATTAAAATTGCTACACCACGAAGTTGACGTGCTACAGACGCGAAATTTAACCGACAGGAAGAAGATGCTGTGATATGCAAGCGATTAGCTTTTCAGAGCATTCACACAAGGTTGGCGCCGGGGGAGACACCTACAACGTGCTGACATGAGGAAAGTTTCCAACCGATTTCTCAAACACAAACAGCAGTTGACCGCCGTTGCCTAGTGATAAAGGTCGGATTGTAGGCTATCGCGATTGCGGTTTATCGTATCGCGACATTGCTGCTCGGATTGGTGGAGATCCAATGACTGTTAGCAGAATATGGAATCGGTGGGTTCAGGAGGGTGATACGGAACGCTGTTCTGGATCCCAACGGCCTCGTATCCCTAGCAGTCGAGATGACAGGCATCTTATCAGCATGGCTGTAACGGATCGTGCAGCCACGTCTCGATCCCTTCATTCTATCCCTGCGAAACCCTACATTTCAGCAGGATAATGCACGACCGCATGTTGCAGGTCCTGTACGGGCCTTCTGGATACAGAAAATGTTCGACTGCTCCCCTGGCCAGCACATTCTCCAGATCTCTCACCAATTGAAAACGTCTGGTCAATGGTGGCCGAGCAACTGGCTCGTCACAATACGCCAGTCACTACTCTTGATGAACTGTGGTATCGTGTTGAAGATGCATGGGCAGCTGTACCTTTACACGCCATCCAAGCTCTGTTTGAGTCAATGCCCAGGCGTAACAAGGCCGTTATTACGGCCAGAGGTGGTTGTTCTGGGTACTGATTTCTCAGGATCTATGCACCCAAATTGCGTGAAAATGTAATCGCATGTCAGTTCTAGTATAATATAAATGTCCAATGAATACCGTTTATCATCTATATTTCTTCTTAGTGTAGCAATTTTAATGGCCAGTTGTGTACATCAGATGTACAAGCAAGAAATATTCCAGTTATGAAAATATCCATATTAAAACTGATAGTAATGACCATGAGAGAATTGTAGCAAATATTATCCCAAAGTTCTAAGGCAAACAGGTACAAAGTTTTACGTTTTCAGTAAGGTAGATAAAGAGAAATGTGATATTTCAAAAAGAAATCAATATCATTTGCCTCTTAGCAAGTGAACAGAGAAACGTCGTGGTTCAAGTTTAAAGGAACAGTTTACCGTCCAGTACGTAGACATGTACCTAGGAGAGCAGTTAATTATGGTACACGGTTTATGTGAAATACTTCTAAAGAAACAGCGACTTCTGTACAAGTGTTGAACGAATCATAAGACTATAGACAAATAGATGCAGACCCAATTAAGTTTGGGCTTCACAAGGGTAATGCCTGAAGCCGTCAACAACTACCTCAGCAGCAACTAATCAAAGCTCTCTCACAAATCCTAGAGAAATTTTCACGTTATCGCAGTTGGTGTCACTAAATTTGGTGTCCAGGTACTCTGGAATGATATAGAGACTGAAACTGACGGTAGCGGAAGTGCTGATTTCCATTTTCAAATGTTTCTTTACAAAGCAAGATTCAGAAATACTCCACAAAAATGAGTGATACTTATTTCGTAAGTAGCTCTAAAATCAGTGCCCCACGACCTAATAGAATCCATGTCAGATTATGAGCAGATTATTAGACTGTGTTAACCATTCTTTTAACCATGATGTACTTGACATCCTCGAACAAAAACCGTAAGTGGAGGAAAAGGCAGGACACACCCAAACACAAAAACCTACCACACATTATTCTCAAAACTACAGAATAATATTTCTGAAATCTATTGTGGAATCATAAAATATATTGTTAGCTCAAACGTAATTAGATATCTCGTACAGAATTACCGCCTCCGTATAGACAAGCTTGGATTCCTAGAACTAAATCATTCTAAAGCGCTTCTCGGCCTTTACTCAGACGAGATTCTGAAGGTCGTTGATCAAGGCAGTCAGGGAGGTGCAGTAACAGTTCTCACTTCCAAAAGCGTTTGAGTCGATATCATGACGACACTTACCAACGAAAGTGCAGTCGTATGAGATATCAAACGATATTATTGAACGGATAGAGGAATTGCAAGTATGGAAGATACAGCATATTTCTGAGATGGAGAATAGACAACAGATGTAGAAGTAATTATTGCTGAGCTCCTGGGAAGTGTGTAGGATACTTACTGTTTACGTATATGATGACCTATCAGACAATATTAACAGGTACCTCAGACTTTTCGCAGAAAATGCAATTATCTGTGATGAAGTGCTACAAGAGATATTTCTAGTAAAACTCTCGTGTGATCCATCATGAAATACTGCTCAAATGTGTGGGATCCATATTAATTTGGACAAACTGATCTTTTTTTCAGATGTAAAAATATATTTGGCAGGTGTGATTTCACTATGATCAATAATGTCATAGCTACTCTGTGCTTATCAACCAAGTCTTTTTTTTGCTACAACATTGCATTGCTACTGATACTGTGCGGCGGGTTCAAGAACTCTGAACGAAACAGTCTTACTCAACATCCGATGGCTATTGATCGCAACTTTGCAACTCTTCTCGCACCTATGAGATGCTATAATGCTGAAGTAATATCTCACACACTTGTATTATTCTTAGCTGTGATGAGACATGTTTTCAGAAGGACGATCACATGGTACTCCTGAAAGAAGTTCTTCATTGTAGTTAGTTATGAACTCTTCATTGGTACATTGGAACTAGAGCAGAATTATTCTAACTGTGTGACCACTCGTCCACTGTTGAAGCGGATTCGTCAGAAATTTAGTCTCTCAAAGGACTGTGGTCTTCGATAGCGGTAGGTGAATAACGGCGGACAATTTTAACTGATAACACTTGTAGCTCCTGTGAAGATTGTTTGTTAGCCATTCTGAAGTCCAAGAGGTCTTTTCCTTTGCATTTCGCTCTTTTCCTTGCGTCAGCACGCAGAAGTGGTTCTGAGAAATAATACGAAAGGCCTGATAAGAGTACGTATCATCATGAGGCAGACTTTGTTCCAGATTTATCAGAATAAAAACGCTGACCATTTCATTCATTAAAAACCCATACGAGTAATTTTACTTCACAGAATGTACGAAAATAAATCGTACCATGGCTCTTACAGTTCGCTGAGAGCGCTCGTTCATGAGACAGGAATTATTATGTTTTTGATACGATTTTTCTCACTCCTGAAGGCAGACGAGTGGCTGCTTCCCTGTCACAGTTTACAAAACACAATATGGCTATTATTTTAAATATCAAGAGGAATAGAACACGCCACTCGCATATTGATGGCAAACATGAATCTTCCTCTTCGGATGTTAGAGATTGTCGACATTAATAATTAAAATCATCAAATTGCATATCATTAACGGATATTTCCGCGGCGAAATTGTCGCTGTAAAAAAAGAAGCAGAAAATAATAGACAGAGCAAGTTTTTTAAACACTGTCGGCAGTTGAAAACCCTAGTCCAAAGTCTAATATCCAAACTAGGATACAAAACTGAGGAACTCCCCTCCCGTAGAAGTCATCTGCCGCAACTATAAAAGCCACGGACGTACATAATGCACGTAACGTAGATACACGAACTGTTTATGTTGCTGATTACGTTTTTCAGGTTACTAAATGTTCCTTCAAATAACGAGAAAATACCATTAGTTGCTCACAAAATTTCGTTATCTACATTCGCCACATCAGTGTTTTCTTTGTGCTAGATAAATCGGCAAGAATCAAGAAACACCTCATAGTTCACCAAACCTACCGATATTACTAAGATTCTTTTCGAACAAAAACAGTCTTGGTTGCTTAATTATTTAATGTCAGTTAAGTGTTTCACCCTTTTGGGTTTCACCCGATTGCGTAAAAGTAGCTCGATACGTGACCCACCACTCATAAAACCACCTATAACGTAAAATAGCAAAAGTAGGTGGATACGAGACCCATCAGCCACAAAACAAGATATAATGTAAAAGAAACACCAAGGCAGCTGCTTCAACTGTCACTACAACCCCACTTAAAATTAACACAGTATAAATATGTGCACTATACTTACTGCTCCTAAATCACTTGATTGCTGCAATCCTTACTTCTGAACCGGTAGGCTGTTAATGCTTTGTATCTGACCACGGCCGCTAATAGCAACAGTAATAATAATAACATTGTATATGTCACTATAGTATCCCTTACGTATTTACTGCTGTGTTGTGCTGTTAATTAATTCATTTATCTGCTTCGAAACGAATAATGAAGCAATTTCTGGACTACTGCAGGTACTATCTACAATTTAAAGAAGACATTTTCTTGGGCTATTTAACATTTGTTACGTGTAATCTCATTTTTATCATCACCGGTGTACGAGACAAAGTACATACAACGTATGTGGGCAGTGGATGGACTATGTGAGGAACCTGTAACCTCCGTCGCACTGATGCTACTAATTGAGGAAAAGTAATTATTGATAACCTGTATAATCAGTATTAGAGTCTTACAGAATTGTATAAAAGTAATTATCCCTTGAAAACAAATAGTTTCGTGACCTTAAAAGAATCGAATCATTTAGTTTTTAACCCCTCAGAAAATTTCGTTTTACTCCTCAGGGGTAATTACCCCCAGGTTCTGAACCACTGCACTAGGTGAATACCTGTCTGGGACCCAGTCCCACCTCGGTTACACAATTCGCAAAAAATCTGAAAACACATAATTAACAATACATGCAGAAAGTTGAGGTACTAATATTTCGTGCCGGGGAGGAAGGGGGTATGGGGGGCGAACGTGGTGGCGATCGGAAGGGCAACCGGTCACCCTTTAAATTAACCATGCCGACAATACGCTGATGCGGGACAAAGGCACAAGAAAAGGAAGAAGAAGAAAACAACCGTTCTAGGAACTTTCGGATAACGAAAAGCACACGGCGTCCGCTCTTGCGAAAGCCCCCTAATTGATAGCTATTTGCGTCGTCTGTTAAGTGGCAGTGCAATCTCAAGAACAGACGTTTTACGCATTAAAATGTGATTTAACATCTAAAATTGTCTCGCATTACGACAAACAAGCTTAACTGCACAACGCAATTCACGTATGACAGTTGAAGATACGAGGGAGTGCTGGAAAGTAATGCCTCCGAATTTTTTATTGTGTTCTGAATATCGGTTGCGGTGTTATATGTCATTCATATCACTCGGTCGACTTTCCCGCTACACCGACGGAAGTTGCAACGAACTGTCGGAAGATGGCTCCGAACCGTAGTGTGTAACATGGCGCTATGTAACGTAACTGTGGCGGTGCCTGAGAGACAGCGTGATGTAACCGAGTTTCTAAAAACAGGAAACGTGCTTCGCATTGAAATCCTTTGAAGAACGAAAGCTGTGTATCGTGATGATTTTATCGAAATCAGTAATGTGTGATGTTAGATTGTTCCTGCTCGTAATGACGGAAACGGCGGTGCTGATCTCAACGAGTATGACTTCACTTCGATAGCGAGGGAGCGGTGCAACTGAGGTGAGGTTGCTGATCGTCAGGAAACTATGACAGTATCAACCAACCGGTCTCTCGTTGGGAGATATGTGTTCGTTGCCAGGGTGACTATTTTGAGAAATAAATATGTAGACATGTGGAAACGGAAATCGTGGAATGTTAACAACGTTTGTTTTATTTAAAAACCTTTAAGAGTTTTCACATAACAACTTCAGAGGCATTACTTTTCACCACGTCCTTGTAGTATGCGGTCAACCGTGAAACCAAACTGCAACCATGAAACTTGGAGAAGCTCCCAGTCCTTCCCTGCATGTTTATCGTACCAATCTATGTGACACATTTTCCGGAAGATGGAATGACTTGGCTGAAATCTACGATTTCGTGAAACTCTGCATTTTGGATGTTCAGGAAACTGGGTGACATGTCAGGAGGATATGGATGTGGCGAAAGGACATAATAGTCCAAACAAGCAGCACATGTTTGACTGTGTCCTGTTCAGAATGAGTTGGAGAGCTGCTGTGGAGCAAAACCGAAGCCTAGGACAGGTTTCCACGCACCATCGTCTTGGCAGCGTCCCATAACCTCGTCAGGCGATTTCAGTGGTAGAGTCCACGCCGGGCGACTTCATTCTTTAGCTAAGCACGGGAGACCGACGTTCTTTGCGTACTTTTGGCCGGTCGGCGACGCGTTGCAGTGGCAGAATCGAGACACACGCCCTCCAGTCTTTCTCAAACGGTTTTGCGGAAACTATTTGGTAAAAAAAATATTTTTGCGTTACTTGTAGCGTTATATGCCATCTTCGTGATGACCTGCCGATCATGTTATAATTATTGTGATGTTCCTATTAAAGTAAGAGACTACATGGAATTCAAAAAAAGTTTGCAATAAATGCTAGGGATCGTTATGATTTTCCGTTTGGCACATATTATATAATATGCTGCTGCAAGTGAAATTCAGCTAAGATATTGACTTTTCATTAGAATCAAGAAATTTATCTGATGTAGCACATAAATTTGCATCGAACGCGCCAGCGATAAAGCCACAACGAAATATCCACAACATTCCTCATATTTTGTAAACTATTTGAGACATCTAAATAAGATTTTGGTAAATGATAGCACGCAATGTTATGTAAAACTTCATTATCTACTGCGTTATTCCAAGTATTCCTTCGAAGAAAGAAAGTAATTTTTATGGTTAAACGAAGAAATGCTAAGAGTTTTGGAACAGCTTAATTGAAGACATACTACGCTTATTTTTATACCGACTATGTGCTTTTTCATAAGCTATTGATGTTTTCCTCAGTTCCTTATTTCACAAACGTGATAAACCTCTGTTTCATAATCCTGTCGCCATTGCGTCTGCACAACAAGTTAGTGAAATGACATTCTGTAAACTCTGTTGTGTTTGGTTAAAAGAAGCAAATTCTAACGTGACAAAAACGGAAATGTGGGTTTGCTGAAAAATTGACACTCATGACGCTTCTCTGAAAGTAACAAATAGATAACAAGCCAGCGGAAAACAAATCGCCGCTTTTGTTACATTTTCAGCGTAATTATTTCTAGATACTAATCAAAGCAGGGTGACAGTAGATCTTTTTCAATGGTTACCGTGCAAGTGCGGGCGCCGAGGGGCTCCACTTAATAGTTACAAAAAATATGAGCGTTGGTTTCAGTTTAGAACGCCACTTCCCCTCAAGGGCTCGGCATTCCGCTTACAGCACATGCCCACAACCACCACAACTTCTGCTATTCCCACACGTGCCCTGCCTATTGGCCACGTTATTCTGCGCACTCTGCACTCTGTGACGGTTTGCCCCTTACGATCATAATCTGTCGCTACATCATAGTAGCCCCAATAAACACTCAGTGTCACCTTCCTCGATGGTTACAAATGCATCATTTCCAGCAGTGGTGTAGCCACAAATTTCGAATGCTTGGTTTGCTTATTTGTCCCTGTGTCACAGTGGTGCAGCCTCTACTCGTCTTGCAAGTTACTGGGCAGCTAAGGAACTCGTCTATGCTGACCTGACACAACTACAACATATTCAGAATGGTTCAAATGGTTGTGAGCCGCACGGCACAGCCACACCGGCCGTCAAGCGTCACACCGAAGAGTACATTTGTTTACTATACCAAAGGGTTTTTGTATCAAAACGCCTGAATTCCCCTTAAACATAGTCCTGGGGAAAGCTGCAGTTATGTTAAGCTGGTTTCCATATTTGTTAACCAGCACTGTTAGGACATAGCAGTGGTATCTTATGTTCCCGCCCATACTCATTACAAAACATAATTTTACATAATAACGTAAGTTAAGGAAAGAATAACTGAAGTTAATGTCTATTAGTTTGGAAAATATGCAGTAAGAAATTTCCAGTTAATTCATGAAATCCACTTACAGTTTAATCCCCATTTAATTTTTAAACTGTTGGGGCAATGGAACAGAAGGAAGTCAAAGGCAGCCATGTTGCCTTTGCTCAGGAAGACGTGAGGAGAAATGATGAGCGAACAGTGGGAATAATGGAGTTGGCGGAAGCTGTATCATGTAGAACAGCTAATCTGCCTTCTCTAACCTTCTAGAAGATTGGCAAGTGGATATACACTCCTGGAAATGGAAAAAAGAACACATTGACACCGGTGTGTCAGACACACCATACTTGCTCCGGACACTGCGAGAGGGCTGTACAAGCAATGATCACACGCACGGCACAGCGGACACACCATGAACCGCGGTGTTGGCCGTCGAATGGCGCTAGCTGCGTAGCATTTGTGCACCGCCGCCGTCAGTGTCAGCCAGTTTGCCGTGGCATACGGAGCTCCATCGCAGTCTTTAACACTGGTAGCATGCCGCGACAGCGTGCACGTGAACCGTATGTGCAGTTGACGGACTTTGAGCGAGGGCGTATAGTGGGCATGCGGGAGGCCGGGTGGGCGTACCGCCGAATTGCTCAACACGTGGAGCGTGAGGTCTCCACAGTACATCGATGTTGTCGCCAGTGGTCGGCGGAAGGTGCACGTGCCCGTCGACCTGGGACCGGACCGCAGCGACGCACGGATGCACGCCAAGACCGTAGGATCCTACGCAGTGCCGTAGGGGACCGCACCGCCACTTCCCAGCAAATTAGGGACACTGTTGCTCCTGGGGTATCGGCGAGGACCATTCGCAACCGTCTCCATGAAGCTGGGCTACGGTCCCGCACACCGTTAGCCCGTCTTCCGCTCATGCCCCAACATCGTGCAGTCCGCCTCCAGTGGTGTCGCGACAGGCGTGAATGGAGGGACGAATGGAGACGTGTCGTCTTCAGCGATGACAGTCGCTTCTGCCTTGGTGCCAATGATGGTCGTATGCGTGTTTGGCGCCGTGCAGGTAAGCGCCACAATCAGAACTGCATACGACCGAGGCACACAGGGCCAACACCCGGCATCATGGTGTGGGGAGCGATCTCCTACACTGGCCGTACACCACTGGTGATTGTCGAGGGGACCCTGAATAGTGCACGGTACATCCAAACCGTCATCGAACCCATCGTTCTACCATTCCTAGACCGGCAAGGGAACTTGCTGTTCCAACAGGACAATGCACGTCCGCATGTATCCCGTGCCACCCAACGTGCTCTAGAAGGTGTAAGTCAACTACCCTGGCCAGCAAGATCTCCGGATCTGTCCCCCATTGAGCATGTTTGGGACTGGATGAAGCGTCGTCTCACGCGGTCTGCACGTCCAACACGAACGCTGGTCCAACTGAGGCGCCAGGTGGAAATGGCATGGCAAGCCGTTCCACAGGACTACATCCAGCATCTCTACGATCGTCTCCATGGAAGAATAGCAGCCTGCATTGCTGCGAAAGGTGGATATACACTGTACTAGTGCCGACATTGTGCATGCTCTGTTACCTGTGTCTATGTGCCTGTGGTTCTGTCAGTGTGATCATGTGATGTATCTGACCTCAGGAATGTGTCAATAAAGTTTCCCCTTCCTGGGACAATGAATTCACGGTGTTCTTATTTCAATTTCCAGGAGTGTATTTCTAAGTGGGGTAGACATGAAACAGTGCATCAGAAACGGTAATATTTCCACAATAAAAATAAGCAGTAAAATTCCCGCCACGGCTCAGGTCGGCGAGTGGAAGGTGAAGATGTAATTGCTTCAGTTGTTTGCAGGGAACTGGCTGGTTCAAATGGCTCTGAGCACTATGGGACTTAACGTCTATGGTCATCAGTCCCCTAGAACTTAGAACTACCTAAACCTAACTAACCTAAGGACAACACACAACACCCAGTCATCACGAGGTAGAGAAAATCCCTGACCCTGCCGTGAATCGGCAGGGAACTCTTTGTGGACTTCAGCACTGAACACGCTGCTTCACTTCCTAACATGGGGTGCCTGGGATCGTTTTCCTGTTTTTTTCTTCTCAACTTCCCCCGCTGTTCTTCGTGTTATCTCCGGGGGTTGTATGCCTACCAGCTGGTAGATTTTTTCGACTGGAGTTGGGCATGGGCAACCTGTTATGATGCAGCCTGTCTCGTTGAGAGCGATATCAACATTCTTGGTGTGTGCAGAGTTATGCCAGACTGGTGCTGTATATTCAGCTTATTTCGCCAGGGCAGATGTACGTAGGACATTTGGTTGAGCCTCCCATGAACTATTAGTGTATTATATTATTTCGGCAGCAGACTTTGAGCTTTGTTTTCTCGTAGTGATCTTAAGCGAGTATTCGGCCAAGCTTTACTCCGAGGTATGTTGGGGTGTATGTATGTTGTAATTGTATTTCGCTCCAAGTTATATCAAGTTTTCGTCTACCTTGCCAGTTCCTGAAGTGAAACGCACACACCTGTGTTTTGGATGGGTTAGGCTTTAGGTGGCTGTTGTCATAGAATTTTGTCAGGTCTTGCAGGGCTGCAGTCAGTTTCAGTTCCACCTCTTTAAATGTACGTCCTTAGGCTACGATTGCTGCATCGTCGCCATAGATGAAAGATCTTGTATCTGTCAAATGGTTCAAATGGCTCTGAGCACTATGGAACTTAACATCTGAGGTCATCAGTCCCCTAGAACTTAGAACTACTTAAACCTAACTAACCTAAGGACATCACACACATCCATGCCCGAGGCAGGAATCGAACCTGCGACCGTAGCGGTCACGCGGTTCTAGCGGCTACGGCGGCCGGGTTTTATCTGTCCCGACATGTTGGTCTTGGGTGTAGATATTGTACAGCAGCAGCACATTGCTTTGGGGGACACCATTCATCGGTATTCTCCGTCGACTTCTCTTGTGTTTCAGGATGACGAAGCACAGTCTGTTTTGAAGTATGCATTGAGTGAATTGCATTAATTGATAGTCCTTGGTGATTGTATAAATCTTGTTTTTAAGTTGTTTGTGATTTACTGTATCGTACGTGTTGTTATGTCCGCGAATGCCACGCATGTAAATTGCCCTCTCTCGTATCCGTTCTCTCTAAGTGCTGAGTTTGGTTGAGGATCTGTCCATAACATGATTTTCCTGGCCGAAATCCTGCTTGTTGTCTGATTAAGCTCCGGTCTACATAGCCTGATTTGCGATCCAAGATCATTCTTTCCAACAGTCTATATAGATAACACAGAAGAGACTGGTCGAAAGTTCTTGGGATCAGTCGAATCTTCCTCAGGTTTGAGTTATGAGTGAATTGCGAGTAAAGTGGAAAAATATGAAGATAGTGAGATGCAGCAGAAGAGAGAACACTGAGAAACCTGGCATCAAAATTGGTAATCAGGAAGTATATGATGTTAAGCGATTATGCTACGTTGGAAGTAAAATATCCCATGGCGGACGAAGCAGGGAGGGCGTAAAAGACAGGCTAGCACTGACAACAAGAGCTTTCCAGGCTAAGAGCAGCCTATTGGTATCAAACATAGGCCTCAATTTGAGGAAGACATTTGTGAGACTGTACGTTCTGAGCACAGCGTTGTATGGCAATGAATCATGAATAGTGGGAAAAGCGAAACGGAAGAGGATCGAAGCATTTTAGATGTGGTGCTACAGACTGATAAGGTAAGGAATGTGGAAGCTCTGCGCAAATCAGGGAAAAAAGGAATACGTGGAAAACACTGACAACGAGAAGCGACAGGATAATAGGGTATCTGTTAAGGTATCAGGAGATAACTTCCATTGGTACTCGAGGGAGTTGTAGAGGGTAAAAAACAGTAGAGGAAGACAGAGATTGATATACATCCAACAAATAAATGAGGATGTAGGTTGCAAGTGCTACTTCGAAATGAAGAGGGAGCAGTAGTGATGACTCGGTATGATAATAATACCTTATGTAGGCAGCATTCAGTACAGTATAACTGTATGAGTGGATTACCTATTTGAAATGAGCCTCGAGTATTTTTTGAAGTGTTCAGAAACTGTTTAATCTGAGTCGGGAGGTTGGTGAAGGGAACCAACTATTAATATTTTCCGGTGGTGATGTATAACCGCCACCCATACTAACTCACCGGAACTTTCTACTTCAATTGTGCGGTAAAATAACTACTTTCAAAAACTATAGACACACCACCACCAACTGTATCCAACACATCTTTCCTGAACACCGTCAGGTCCTTCGTAAAAAATTCGCAGAGCATATCTTCGACAATAGCCAGCTTTCAGTACCTATTACGATTTGCGCTTGAGTGCTTTCTATTAGCGCCAGAAGGTCAGGTTCTTTGCCAGCACAGCTAAGACAGTTTACTGCTATAATACTTATGGTTCCTATATCAGCTCGTGTTCTTCGTTCTTTACCGAGACGTTAAGCAGGAAAGTCCTAGGCTTCCGAAATTTTTCAAAAAATTTACTCCTACCTTTAATCAGGTGGTTATACACTGAAATTAGAGGAAAGATTAACTGAACAAGAATACTAACGTAAAAATTTGGAGCAAGCATAAATGTATTTGGAAACTGACGGTATAACACTTGCCAGCACTTGAAATGCTTTCAATGCAGTTAGCGAAAATAGCAAATGACGCTAAAATGTTAAAATCCACTAATGTCACTCAAAACACAGACAGTTTTCTAATTTAGGAGGCTACCAACACACAGTACTGTACCCCTTGCTCTGAAAAATGATAATCTACGTACAAACAGCTTCACTTAGCAAGGAGATTAATCGTCAACGTGGCGTAGGGAATGCGGCCATGTCTAGTGATTAACACGTCTTGGGTTCTAGTGTTAAAATTTGACTAAAAACAATCTGTGATGGTGGCCGAAGGCTCCAGGTGTAATGGGAAACACACTTTCTGCCAACGGCATTCTCAAAGGCGACCAGCTAGCGGGCAGAAGGTTTGGCTACCCTCATGCCTTCGGTGTAGAAAATTGGCGGAAGATTCAGCAATGATCAAATGCATAACGATGCAGAAGGAAATGGAAATTACTACATTACAAACAATACGTATCTGTTGGAGAAATGGCTTATATTTGAAAATGGGTCATGATGATCTTTCTGTTGGGAAAAAATTCTATGCTTGTCCTAATTCCATTCTCCGAGAGACGCCTGAGAAGAAGAAGATGATCGTCAGAAAAAGAATGGATAACAATCGAAAAGGTAGTACTCTACGATTGTGAAAAGTCTTAAGTCACACTGTGGCAGAGAAGCTAGAACGTGAAGAAAGGTAAATGCAGATGCTCGTTCTATATATAGTAAGG
This sequence comes from Schistocerca cancellata, assembly GCF_023864275.1. Classification (NCBI taxonomy): domain Eukaryota; kingdom Metazoa; phylum Arthropoda; class Insecta; order Orthoptera; family Acrididae; genus Schistocerca; species Schistocerca cancellata. The sequence continues at coordinate 454,167,795 of NC_064628.1, read as the reverse complement.
GCCAGTGAAATGAAACGGTCAGACGAATTTAGGGTAATATCACCAGCAGCAGGGAATGCTGTAATTGGAGGATGATTCGTCATGAACTGGGAGTTAGAGCAGACAATGATATACCCTACCGTGAACAGTTCTGTGATATGACTAGTCCTCACTGATTCGACTTCAAACGAATACTAACAACAAAAATTTCGTCTAGCAGTACAGTAAGAGCAGTTATACTTGGAAAAAGGCCTGGAGACACGGGATATTTCGAGCTGGATTACCTAATTGTCTGAGAGATATTCCAAAATCAGATAATGGATTGTAAGGCATACTCAGGAACAGAAGTTTGGGAGAATCGTCCACAAGAATCCATGTGGAAAGAAATGGGATACTGAAGTATGAAGAATGATGAGGTGCGACTGAACTTCTCTAGGGCTGTAGATATTGCGATAATAAATACCACAAATGGGAGATGAGGAATGTACAAATCTAAAATGGCCAATCATAGAAGTTTCATAGACTAATACAGACGAAAGGAAGGTATCTGTGAAGAAAACAGTAGCGGAAGAAATGGTCCAATTCATGGACAAAAAATGAGAGTACAAGGAATCATCAGTGAAATTAGGATTGCATGGATAATTCCAATGTTACATATACAGGAGGTACATGAGACAGGAGATAGCTGGAAAGAGTATATTTACGAGGGGAAGCAACTCTCTGATGACTTGATAGAAGAAGAAATGTAGGTCAGACATAATGCAGCTAGTACTAGGGTCATACACTACTGGAAATTGAAATAAGAACACCGTGAATTCATTGTCCCAGGAAGGGGAAACTTTATTGACACATTCCTGGGGTCAGATACATCACATGATCACACTGACAGAACCACAGGCACATAGACACAGGCAACAGAGCATGCACAATGTCGGCACTAGTACAGTGTATATCCACCTTTCGCAGCAATGCAGGCTGCTATTCTCCCATGGAGACGATGGTAGAGATGCTGGAAGTAGTTCTGTGGAACGGCTTGCCATGCCATTTCCACCTGGCGCCTCAGTTGGACCAGCGTTCGTGCTGGACGTGCAGACCGCGTGAGACGACGCTTCATCCAGTCCCAAACATGCTCAATGGGGGACAGATCCGAAGATCTTGCTGGCCAGGGTAGTTGACTTACACCTTCTAGAGCACGTTGGGTGGCACGGGATACATGCGGACGTGCATTGTCCTGTTGGAACAGCAAGTTCCGTTGCCGGTCTAGGAATGGTAGAACGATGGGTTCGATGACGGTTTGGATGTACCGTGCACTATTCAGTGTCCCCTCGACGATCACCAGTGGTGTACGGCCAGTGTAGGAGATCGCTCCCCACACCATGATGCCGGGTGTTGGCCCTGTGTGCCTCGGTCGTATGCAGTCCTGATTGTGGCGCTCACCTGCACGGCGCCAAACACGCATACGACCATCATTGGCACCAAGGCAGAAGCGACTCTCATCGCTGAAGACGACACGTCTCCATTCGTCCCTCCATTCACGCCTGTCGCGACACCACTGGAGGCGGGCTGCACGATGTTGGGGCGTGAGCGGAAGACGGCCTAACGGTGTGCGGGACCGTAGCCCAGCTTCATGGAGACGGTTGCGAATGGTCCTCGCCGATACCCCAGGAGCAACAGTGTCCCTAATTTGCTGGGAAGTGGCGGTGCGGTCCCCTACGGCACTGGGTAGGATCCTACGGTCTTGGCGTGCATCCGTGCGTCGCTGCGGTCCGGTCCTAGGTCGACGGGCACGTGCACCTTCCGCCGACCACTGGCGACAACATCGATGTACTGTGGAGACCTCACGCCCCACGTGTTGAGCAATTCGGCGGTACGTCCACCCGGCCTCCCGCATGCCCACTATACGCCCTCGCTCAAAGTCCGTCAACTGCACATACCATTCACGTCCACGCTGTCGCGGCATGCTACCAGTGTTAAAGACTGCGATGGAGCTCCGTATGCCACGGCAAACTGGCTGACACTGACGGCGGCGGTGCACAAATGCTGCGCAGCTAGCGCCATTCGACGGCCAACACCGCGGTTCCTGGTGTGTCCGCTGTGCCGTGCGTGTGATCATTGCTTGTACAGCCCTCTCGCTGTGTCCGGAGCAAGTATGGTGGGTCTGACACACCGGTGTCAATGTGTTCTTTTTTCCATTTCCAGGAGTGTAGAAATGACGATATTTCGGGCAACATAAATTTTCTGTGCTCGACAACGCCATAGAAGCGACCAGAAACTTACCTTGGCGGATGTCGGATGTACAGCTGCAGTCCCCACTGAATAAGTGCGAGCGACGAGTTTAAACACAGTGTGAGCACAAAGTCTTGTCCTGATTATAACAATTTATTACAGAATAACCGTTTGACATAATAATTTACATTAATGCCGTTACATAGGTTAGTGTTAATAGTTTGTTTAACACCACTTAACGTTAGTAAACCTCAATGTGTGCTCCCTTGGAAGCTCGGAGAATGTCGAGGCGGTATTCCAGTTCCCGCCAGGTGTTTCGAAACATGTGTTCTGTCACAGTACACACAGCAGCTCCTATCGTAGCCTTCAGTTGGTCGACGTCAGCAACTGGTGTGACGAAGTCTCTGTCCTTGATATAGCCACAGAAAAAAGATCAAGGGGCGTAATGTCTGGAGAGCGGGGTGGCTAGGGTGTTGTGCCGTTCCATCCAATCAACCGATCCAAGTGGGGCGGTGAAGAGGGGGGTGCTCCATCTTCCTGCAAAATTATCCGTGGTTGATATTCTTCTAACTGTGGGTCAATGAACTGTTGCAAAACGTCTAAGTAAATGTTGGCAGTAATGGATTTTCCCACGAAGAAAAACGTTCCAAAACCTTGTTATGCATGAGGCCGCACCAAACATTCACTTTTTCACTGTCTCGCTGTAACTGTACAGTAGCATGTGGAGACTCTGAATCCCATATACGGACATTATGCCTATTTACCATTCCACTGACATGAGAAATGGATTCATCGGTAAAGCATATGCGATCTAAGTAATCGATAGCGCCATCAATCCTGTTGAGAATCTCAGTTGCAAATTCAGCACGTGTCAGAAAACCATTCGGTTGTAAGGCCTGCCGATTTGAAATTTGTAAGCATGCAACATAAGCCTTTCATGAAGAATCTTCACCACACCTGCTTGCGGTATTTGAAGTTCACGTGATGCTTGACGAGTTGATATAGACGGACTCCGTTAAAACGACTGCCGAATATGATCAACAGATGCATCGCTCACACGAGGCCTGCACTTTGAGGACGATCTTCAACGCTGCCTATTTCGTTCAACTTTGAATGCCACTGCTCTATTCATTTAACGTCAGGAGGACTGCGTCCATAATAAGCCCGAAATTTACACTGAACGCTGATGGGTGATTTCGTTTCGTGAAACCAAAGCACACATTGCGCTTTCTTCTGCTTCGACGCCATTTAGCCAGCAACTAACGTGACCTAACAAAGCGCGTCGGTGTTGTGGAGCACTAGCGCCATTATTGGTCACAACAACTAGTAGCACTAACGTATGTAACGGCATATAATGTAACTTGATATGTCAAACGGTTATTCTGTTATAAATTTTTATAATCAAGGCAAGACTTTGTGCTCACCCTGTACATTCCTCGGGCCGCTAATACGGAAACCAGTTGTTACCGCATCGAAGATTTCACAGAGGATCACGACGCTAAACACGAGCTTGACGAATATGTGCAGTGAAGACTATGTGAACGCACGACACCGGCTCTCTTTGTATTAAACACGTGAAAGCGAGAAGGGACGGTAACGGACGTCGAGCTGAGCGCGTATGTCTCGCAAGCTAAACACTGGAGTCTGATATTTAATAACTGACAATAATGGCCTCCCCGCCAACAATACCATACGATCATTTCTTTTTTTGGGTCTACGCGGTTACAGCAAGCACTTTGTTATGAAGGAAATCTTATGTATGTATGTGTTAAGGGAGCTGACATGCCTATATAAATTGGTAACCATATAGGATAACTCAAATGGTCGAAAAATAAAGGCTATTCCCATACCGGCCAGAGTTATCAACCAATTAAAAGAGAAAGAAGCGCAGACACTGTGCACCTTCGTATGACGTCAATGCACAGTGGGGGACAATGGTAATGCATCATCTTACTATTATTATTATTATTATTATTATTGTTATTATTACTGTTTTTCTCCTTTCCCCGTTCTTTTTAATAATATTTTGTACCACAGATAACATTGGCGTGGAAACAAAACAAGCAGAGCTATGCTCTTCAATTTTTTAATTTCTTTATATTCATCTGTTTTCTCTACAAGTGGTAGCGGGCGGACGTATGAAGAGTTCCACCGCATTAATATTGTTCTAAAATGTGTATTATAATTGGGCACTAAAGAAATGTTATAACGTTATTTGAGAGGCAAAGTTTATTAAAAAATCATCTGTTCATCATTTCGCCGACGCCGAGAATCCTGCATCAAGAGGACCGAAGCAGTATGAATAATTTGCGTGAGCAGAAGAAGGGCGATCCGTAACCATTATTGTCATACCAAGCTCTATGCACAACACCGGTAACAAGAAAAAGAAGTACGAAAAGTTAAATCCTATATGTATTGAATATTGACGGTCTGTTGATATTAGTGAAAGGTAAAGTCCACTCAGGACATGTGTACCTTCCAATTTCTTTCAATTATTCTTTCAAAATTTCCCTTTTAATTATTTTAGCAGCAAATTTTTAATCAGTTTTCCAATATATATTATGTCTTATCCATCCCCCCCACCCCCGCCAATATTCAACTTAAATCTCCCCAAAACTCCATCCAACATGCAATAAAAAGTGGCTACCGCATATACAAACCAAATTGCATTTCTCAGTACTGAAAATGTCCGAAAGAACCATACATGAAATTTTTCGTTCTTTCTACATCTTAATCAATACTCTAGAAGTCATCTGATTGTGTGTGGTGGAGGGTACTACTGGTACCACTGAATGAGCCCACCTTCCTTGTTCCATTCACGAATGGGGTGTGTAAAAGAATAATTATTGGTTAACCTCTGCACTGGCTCCGATTTTTATAATTTTCACATTGTGGACGTTTGTGAGACGTATTGAATAAGTCAAATGTCGTCTAACCCTTCCTGGAGTGTACTCTCTCAGAACATCATTAGCAAACTCTTCTGTGATGCACGATGCTTCTCTTGTTTCCCCTGTCATTGGGGTCTGTTGAGGATCTCCGTAACACTGCTGTGCTGACTCGACAATACAGAGACGAAATGCATTACTCATCAAGGGATCTCGTCTTTCTCTTCTAATAATTCTATTTTAAGGGGCTTACAATAATGAGCAACAGTCAAGAATGGGTCGAAGAAGTGCTTTGCAAGCCACTTGTATCATATATCAATTACATTTCTTTAAGGTTTTGCCTACAAATCTCAGTCTGACTTCTGCTTTTCCTACTGTTTTGTGTTGCTTGATCATTCCACTTAAGATCACTCTAGATGGTTACTCCTAGACACATTACAGCAGATACTCTTTCCAGCAACTGGGTGTTAATAGAGTAGTTGAACAGTAATGATTTTTTTTTTTTTGCTATACATACACAATAAGGTACCCTTATTTACATTGTACGTTCTTCTACACAACCACATCATCTGCGAACAGCGTTATGAAGCTTCTGATGTTCTGTGCTACATCATTTATGCATACTGAAAATAATAACAGTCTTATGACACTTCCATTGGGTATTACGGAAATTATCTTCACATCTGCCAATTTTGTTATGCTAAGAGTGACAGGTTGACTTCTGTCCGCAAGGACGTCTTGAATTCCGCCACCAATCTGGCGCAGTAATACTCGATAACGTCTTTTCCTTTCCTTTTTTTACGAAACGGTGGTGTGGGACTGTGACAAACGCTTTCCTAAAGCCAAAGACAACGGTATCAACCTCTTCGCTGATGTCTACAGTGCTGTGGCTCTCATGGAGGAACAGAACGATCTGAATTTTGCAAGCAGTTTCCGGAATCCATTTTCATTTTTGTACAGGAGAACATCACAATATGTGCCCATGAAACAAATTCTGTGATTATAAAACATATTAATACCATCGATATAAGTTATAATTATGTGCATCTGTCTACCAATGCTTTTTGGTAAAGGGAATGACCTGTGCTTTTTCGAATCCTGCCTCGGCCATGGATGTGTGTGATGTCCGTAGGTTAGTTAGGTTTAAGTAGTTCTAAGTTCTAGGGGACTGCTGACCTCAGATGTTAAGTCCCATAGTTCTCATTTGAACCATTTTTTGTGCTTTTTCCAGTCAGTAGGTACCCTACCTTGTTCTAAACTGCTGCTAGATCGGGAACAAGTCCTATACACATAATTTCTGCACAATCTTACAGATATCTCGTCTGGTCCAGAGGCCATCCCACCACTAAGCGATTGTAGTTGCTTTTCTATTCCGCGATCACTTTTGACATTTGCACGATGACCGAAACGAAAGATCGTATTAAAATCTCCTGCTGCGAAATAATTTTGGAAGACCAAAACCAGTATTTTGCCTTTTTCTCTATCATGGCCGCTGAATGACTGAATAGATGATGCTGAAATGCTTCCTGGTTTTACGTAAGACCAAAACGTTTTGAGTCAGATAGGATGGCAAAATTTCACTTTCGAAGTCACTGAACGTTCCTCTCATTTCTCTCTTTACACTCATTTTCGCTTCCTTCAGTTTTTGTTTGTCAGCTATGTTCTGGTTTTTCTTAAATCTGTGATGAAACTCCTTTGCTTACATAGCAGATTTCTAACAGGGTTATTAGACAATGGTGGGTCTTCCAATCCAGTAAGACCTTACTTTTAGCACATGCTTGTCTAGGGCATACTGAACGATACTTTTGAATTTTTTTCCATTTGTGCTTTACGTCTTCGTTCTCATCGCTCAACATTTCATGTTTATTACCCAGATACTTAGCAATTTGTATTTTGTCATTCTTGCTTTATTTCTTAACAGTCGCAATAACACCCATAGTCATTGTTTCTGTCACTGCCTTATCATAACTGATACCATCCTCTATATTAACTGCATCGAAAAGTTCAAGTCTGTTTTTTGATACGAGGTCCATGAAATTACCTTAACGAGTTGGTTCTCTCACCATTTGCTTGAAATACTACTTTCAACTGATGAAATCCACTTTTTAGGTGTATAGTGGAAAAGTACCTACACTGCCCCAAGATACCAAGAGTTTTCGTTATATTCAACATTGCCATCTATAATTGAATAAGTGTTGAGGTATTTTTAACCGTAGCACAGTCGATACTTCTTCATTCCATCCAAACTTTTATTCGATACCAACACCGCAGGTGTACCCCATAGGCTGGTTCATTCCTCTGTGATAACACTACATAATTGTTGCCTTATGAACTCCTCCATCACCAGTTGTAGGTGATGGGGCTTAGGGTACTAGTTCTTTGATTCCTTGATTAAATCCCGTGTTGCATCACTGCAGTTACTGATAATGGGTCACAGTGATTAAACAGGTTCTTGAATTCCAGCAGTAACTTCTCCACTTCTATTCTCTCTGTTCCTTCTAAATGCTCAGCTTTTGTATGTAATGCAGTTACACTGGCAACTTGCTGACGTCTAGTACCCAAAATTCCCTGAGTAGATTACATTCATCTAAAACAACTAAACTGGCGACCAGTAATCCCAAAGTGAAACTTATGTGTTCACTCACAAAATTATCACCACTGATTAGCACTGCTCACTCACTGTCTTATTTCCATACGCATAGAGTACTCCTGCATAAAACACAACATACATCACCTGGCTCATCATTTCTTTCCACTGGTTCTCCCACTCATAAAACGGTTACAGATAGTTCGAATCCCAAGTTTACCCACAATAGCTTCCCTGTCCCTTATGGTATTTTAACACGTGAATCGTTCGTTAATAATCTTGCACACAGTTTAACTATCTCATCTTTCATGAGAGATGACCCTTGTGGCTGTGTGTCAGTGTAAACAGTTTTACTCACATGGAAGAAAGTCCCCCAAATCCTAACATGTGTTGTTCATGGTCATATTAGGAAGATGCTCACATGGGCAATTAGCTCTAGAACCAAGCAGTAGCCATATGGGAGACACTGCCATATTTTAATGTGATCTTTTTGCCCCACCCTGACACCAGTTGCATATCGGTTTAGGATGGCTTGATTGTTAGAGCACGTGATGATAATGCAGCATCTATGGTGGTGCAGCAGGTGTGTAGAGCCAGGTGGATTGCTACAGAGTATAGAAGCAGTGAGAAAACAATAGCCAGTTTATCCACTACTGGCAGTACAGCAGCCGAAATGTCGTCTTTTGATCAGACCCCAACGGTGCAGGCTGGTCCTGGTCAGTCGTGTATGTTCAGCTCAGCATACAACCACAAGAAGTGGATTACTCACGGAGCCACGAAGCCGAGTAGGTGGTAGCGGTGATGAAGCGATGTGAGCACACTGGTGAAGATAGGTCTGCATCATCCTTGGCAGGGTCCATAATAAGTTGTTGACACCAGATGGCTTAGATTCCCAATAACTACCCAGGAGGGGGACCCTGCAAGGAGCACCTAAGTGTGAAGATGAACCAAGGACTACAGTGCAAGGTATAGTGTCAACAGCCCACAAACGCGAGTCGGTGGTAGCAGAGTTTTTGCATACAGGTAGCTCAGCATCTGGTCAGCTGTAGGTCAGAAACACCGATCCTGGGTAGGTCCCCTCCAGTCAATTGAAGTCAGCATGCAGCTGATCCCCGGTTGGAAGGCAACAGTTCAGCCCAAAGCACAATCAGGAATAGCCACAGACCATAGTCCTGCAGAGTCGTGTGAAGTTAGCACCCCTTTTTCAAGAAATATACATTTTTTCACAGTTCTTGAGAGATGTAGCATAGTTCTAGAGTTCTTTGTACAAAATTTCAATAGTTCTGCAGAATTTAGCGACGAAAACAACCATACTCGAAAAAATTTTCGTATCGAAAACATTCTTTGGCAATTTCCGCAAAATGTAAATAAGTACAACAGTTCTGAGCACAGTTCTGAACAGAGCTCCAAGAGTTCTTTCGAAATTCCAAGTAACATTTTTTGTGCAGCTAATAGTTTACGAGATAATTGCAATTTAAGGAGAAAATCTTTTCACTTACTGTGAAGTTGGCACCCTTTTTTTCAGAAATATATATTTTTTTCAGAGTTCTTGATAGATATGGCATAGTTCTAGAGTTCTTTGTACAAAATTTCAATAGTTCTGCAGAATTTAGCGAATAAAACAACAACATTCGAAAAAAATTTCGTATCGAAAACATTTTTGTCAATTTTCGCAAAAATTAAACTTGTACAACAGTTCTGAGGACAGTTCTGAACAGAACCCCAAGAGCTCTATCGAAAATCCCAACAACATTTTTATATGTTGACAATAGTTTATGAGATAAATTGATTTAATGTGAGACACACTTTGTCTACGGAAAAAATAAATATATTCGTACAACAGTTCTTATGACAGTTCTGGACACCACGTGAAGAGTTCTATCGAAAATCGTAGTAGAATTTTTTTGTGCAGGTAATAGTTTAAGAGGTAATTGCAACTTAATTAAGAATTCCATAAGAGCTCCTACTGTGAAGCTGGCACCCTTTTTTTTCAGAAATATATATTTTTTTCAGAGTTCTTGATAGATAAATCATAGTTATAGAGTTCTCTGTACAAAATTTCAATAGTTCTGCAGAATTTAGCGAAGAAAACAACAATACTCGAAAAATTTTCGTATCGAAATCATTCTTTGGCAATTTCCGCAAAATGTAAATAAGTACAAGAGTTCTTAGCACAGTTCTGAACGGAGCTCCAAGAGTTCTTTCGAAAATCCAAGTAACATTTTTTACTGCAGCTAATAGTTTACGAGATAATTGCATTTTAATGAGAAAATCTTTTCACTTACTGTGAAGCTGGCACCTTTTTTTTCAGAAATATATATTTTCTTCAGAGTTCTTGATAGATATGGCATAGTTCTAGAGTTCTTTGTACAAAATTTGAATAGTTCTGCAGTATTTAACGAAGAAAACAACAATACTCTAAAAAAATTTCGTATAGCAAACATTCGCAATTTTCGCAAAAAGTAAATTCGGACAACAGTTCTGAGGGCAGTTCTGAACAGAGCATTTCTATCGAATATCCTAATTACAATTTTTTGTGCAGCTAACACGTTACGAGATAATTGCAATTTAAGGAGGGAACCTCTTCACCTACTGTGAAGTTGGAATCCTTTTCTTCAGAAATATATATTTTGTCAGAGTTCTTGATAGAAATGTCACAGTTCTAGAGTTATTTGTACAAAATTTGTATAGTCCTGCAGAATTTAGCGAAAAAAACAACAATACTCGAAAAAATTTCCGTATCGAATACATTCTTTGTCAATTTTCGCAAAAAGTAAATTCGTACAACAGTTCTGAACAGAACACCAAGAGCTCTATCGAAAATCCTAATAATATCTTTTTGTGGCGATGATAGTTTATACGGTAACTGCTTTGATGTTAGACCCACTTTCTCCACAGAAAAAGTAAATTCGTTCAACAGTTTTGATGAACAGTTCTGGTTAACACCTCAAGACTTCTATAGATAATCATAATAAAATTTTTTGTGGTTATAATAGTTTGTATGGTAATTGATTAATTGTTGGGCACACTTACTCAAAAAAAAATTATGTCTGTTCGTATGTTCTGATGCCAGCTCTGGATAGCATTGTAAGAGTTCTATCGAAAATACTAGTAACATATTCTGTGCAGGTAATTGTTTACGTAGTAACTGCCTTTATTAAGGAATGCTTATGAGCATTTCCCGTGAAGTTTGAACCCCTTTTACGATAAATATACATTTTTTCATAGTTCTTGATATATATGCAATAGTTCTAGATTTCCCTGCTCAAAACACGAATAGTTGTGCAGAATTTCGGGAAGAAAACAATAACTCGGCAAAATTTTGGTACGGTAAAAAATTATTTGTTAGTTTGGAAAAAATAAATTTGTATAACAGTTCTGTTGGCAGTTCTGGATAGCACCGGAAGAGTTGCATTGAATATGATAAGAACATTTTTGTGGCGATAATAATTTATACAAGAATTGTTTTAATCTGATACTCACTTTCTCTACTATAGCAAAATTCGTAGAATAGTTCTGATGACAGTTCTGAATATCACCCACAGAGTTCTACCAAAAACTATAATAACATTATTTGTGACGATGACATATGAGATAATTAATGTGGGACTCACTTTTGTCATGTAAAAGTAATAAATTCGTACAAAAGGTCTGATGGCATTTCTTAATAGGAACCTAAGAGTTCTACCGACAACTGTAATAACATTTTTTGTGGGGATAACAGTTAATGAGATAATAGCATTTTCGAGAGACCCACTTGGTCTACATTATAATAAATTGGCACAACGCTTTTGCTGATAGTTCTGGGTAGCACCGAAAGAGTTCTTTTAAAAACCCTCATAACATTTTTATGGTGCCAGTAGATTATGAAATAGATTGTGTGTTCACTCTGCAGTGGGTGTGCGCCGATGTGAAACTTACTGGCAGATAAAAACTGTGTGCCGGACCGGGTCTCTAACCCCAGGCTATGACGAAGGAATATCGTCACAATATCCTTTCGTCCTGGAGTGCTTCTTCTGCAATTTTCGTAGCACAACTTCTACGACATTGGGAACGCAGGAGATGAAGTACTGCTGGAAGTACAGCTATGAGGACGATCGTAAATTCTCACTCTTATTTTGGAAAACCGAAAATCGAAAACCCGGATGTATATTCTACTAATTACAGAAAGTCTAAATGTTCAGCAGTATACAAATGCCAGTACACCTTCTTAAGACTGACTGTAGTAACTGTAGGTGGATGTGTGGGATGTGCACGCTTAGATGATTCAAGGAGAGAAGGCTCGTCAGTGCAAAACAAACAGGTGGCTGAGAGAGCAGATACATTCACACGCGCCACTAACCAGATGGTGTCATACCTGTCGAGAATCGCACCAGAGGTACAATGAGCTATGGTGGAGTGCTGTTGGCGTCGTTACTATGCAACTTACTTGATGGGCATCAATACACCGTTATATTAATGTACAATACTTGAGAAACAATGTCATTCACACACTCCGAGTTCCTTATCACTCAGTACTAGACTAAATTACCGGCCTAGTGATAAGCAGCCTATGTACCTCACCGACTACACATCTTCGTGTTATAAGGAAAAAAGAGAAAAATACCAAGGGACACAAAATATGAATCCGGATAAACCGGAAATCCGGATTACTGAGGACCAAATAAACGAGGTTCTTATTTACAAATTTCGAACTTCTTATTAACTTTAATACTGTATCCCCTCAACATAATAACACCTCTATCAGTCATGTATTGAATTAGGATTTAAACATACTACTTAGTTCGTTTGTACAATATATTCAGTAAATATACTTACACTTCTATACATTGTAAAGACTTTTAACTCTCGCTGTAGTGTAACTCATCAAACTTCCACACTTCCTTTCTAACTAGAACAAATGTTTGCAATAATATTAACGACAGCAATTTCAAATTTATTCGTTACACACAGCACATGTTTTTATGTATCCTAGCGTCTGGTGATGTTGCCACATAACTTTCATCCATGAGGGTCCTGGGCATATTTTTAGCTGTTTGTGGGTCCTGGATGTCATGAGAGCTCAAAACAATTACTGTTTTACGTAATAAAATTCATCTGGTTCTTCCTGATTCTAAAAATATACACTTCATGTATGCCTTTCATTGTTGTATGATTCAGTATCGACGCTAATGCTCTCTTGATGAGATATGAGCCGATTGCTCGTTCTTATCCACTGTGCCCTTTCGTATTTCATTTCAGCGATTAATTTATTTGTTTATCAACGTAGTAAGCAGTACAAAGCTAATCCAGAATGTAAACTGCACTTAAATTCTGTTTGAACTGTTTAATCGTCAGTGTCCGCTGTCTGAACGTCAAATATCAGATTAATACACTGCGCCTGGTTGCGTTATTTTATAGGAATTTTATTATTTTAAGTGGGAAGTACAAGATAATGTTGAAGAAATCCAAAGCATATTGTTCGAAGAGCATAATATTATTCGAAATTTACCTGTACCAATAGGTGCAGCCAAAGCAGCATTTGTGATGCTGTAATTACCTCATAGATAACGATATTTGTCTAATGTAGTTTTGTATTCCAATTAGAATTTTGAGAGCATCAAAGTCTCATTTCAGCGTGAGAGAGGGGTAAAATCAATAGATGATATTGAATTGAAAGCCTTCATCAGTGTCTTGTTTTTAATTGTTGTTAACAAAAGTAACAGATAAAGCCTGGAAGATCTGTGTGGAACTGATGGTGATGGCATTGAAAAATTACACCTCGCAAATGAATATAAAACGTTTCAAATTTATTCTGGAGAGCCTTAGATTTTACAGTCGCGCTATTCGTGATGGAAGGAGACAATTAGACAAGCTAACAGCTATTCGGCAAATATTTACTGTGTTTGTACGCAACTACCACAAATCTTACACCCTTGGAGAAGATGTTACAGTAGACAAGAAGCTGGAAGGATTCTGTGGAAGGTATAGTTTTCGCCAATATGTATCAATCAAAACAAACGAGTATGGATTCTTAAGTATTTTACCTGTACAATTTGGAAATGAACGCTGTGTTGCAACCAGAAGAATTTACAAACTGAGCAATAAACATTTTGATGTTGTTCTGTGACTGTATAAACCCATATATCAGTCAGGTCGAAATGTGAAAGCGGACAACTGGATTACTAGTACTGGAATGATAATAGAGCTATGAAGGGAGAATTTTTCTTTTCTTGCCATGATGAAGAAAAACAAGCGTGGAGATTTCTCTAGAGTTTGCTATCAGTAAAAGAAGGGCTGCCCACATTTCCTTTTTTGGCTTCCACAAGACTGAACTCTAGTTTCCTCCGTACCTAAAAAGGGAAAGTGAGTGATCTAGGCATCACGTTTGCATGAAGATAATTCGATATATGCTGACATTGTAGATAAACGGAAGCCATCCACCGTAAATTTTACAATAGCGTTAAGTGTGGTATTTTCACAGCGGATAAGCCGAATGCTTTGTACAACGCTGCAAGAAATGTCCGCCGCTGGTCAATGGTTATATTTTTGTAATGATCAGTACAGTTGGAATCTATGCACAAGTGATTTATTGTGGCAACAGTAAGAATTGTATCAGAAGGAAAGGGTTCCTGAATCAGCTATGTTATACAATGTTGTTTTCTTCGCTAAATTCTACAGAACTATTGAAATTTTGTACAGAGAACTCTATAACTATGACTTATCTATCAAGAACTCTGAAAAAAATACATATTTCTGAAAAAAAGGGCGCCAGCTTTACAGTAGGAGCTCTTATGGGGTTCTTAATTAAGTTGCCATTACCTCTTAAACTATCACCTGCACAAAAATATTCTACTAGGAATTTCGATAGAACTCTTCACGTGGTGTCCAGAACTGTCATCAGTAAAAATATATTTATTTTTTCCGTAGACAAAGTGTGTCCCACATTAAATCAATTTATCACAAATTATTATCGCCATAGAAAAATGTTATTAGGATTTTCGATAGTGCTCTTGGGGTTCTGTTCAAAACTGTCCTCAGAACAGTTGTACAAGTTTAATTTTTGCGAAAATTGACAAAAAATGTTTTCGATGCGAAATTTTTTTCGAATATTGTTGTTTTCTTCGCTAAATTCTGCAGAACTATTGAAATTTTTTACAAAGAACTCTAGAACTATGGCATACCTGTCAAGAACTGTGAAAAAATATACATTTCTGAAAAAACTGTGCCAACTTCACAGTAAGTGAAAAGATTTTCTCCTTAAATTGCAATTATCTCGTAAACTATTAGCTGCACAAAAAAATGTTACTTGGATTTTCGAAAGAACTCTTGGAGCTCTGTTCAGAACTGTGCTCAGAACTGTTGTACTTATTTACATTTTGCGGAAATTGCCAAAGAATGTTTTCGATACGAAAAGTTTTTCGAGTACTGTTTTCCTCGCCAAATTCTGCAGAACTATTGAAATTTTGTACAAAGAACTCTATAACTATGGCATATCTATCAAGAACCCTGAAAAAAGTATACTTTTCTGAAAAAAGGGTGCCAACTTCACAGTAAGTGAAAAGATTTTTTCCTTAAATTACAATTATCTCGTAAACTATTAGCTGCACAAAAAATGTTACTTGGATTTTCGAAAGAACTCTTGGAGCTCTGTTCAGAACTGTGCTCAGAACTCTTGTACTTATTTACACTTTGCGGAAATTGCCAAAGAATGTTTTCGATACGAAAATTTTTTCGAGTATTGTTTTCCTCGCCAAATCCTGCAGAACTATTGAAATTTTGTACAAAGAACTCTAGAACTATGGCATATCTATCAAGAACTCTGAAAAAGGTATACATTTCTGAAAAAAGGGTGCCAACTTCACAGTAAGTGAAAAGATTTTCTCCTTAAATTGCAATTATCTCGTAAACTATTAGCTGCACAAAAAAATGTTACTTGGATTTTCGAAAGAACTCTTGGAGCTCTGTTCAGAACTGTGCTCAGAACTCTTGTACTTATTTACATTTTGCGGAAATTGCCAAAGAATGTTTTCGACACGAAAATTTTTTCGAGTATTGTTGTTTTCTTCGTTACATTTTGCAGAACTATTGATATTTTGTGCAAAGAACTCTAGAACTATGGCACATCTAACAAGAACTGTGACAAAAATGTATATTTCTCGAAAAAGGGGTGCTAACTTCACACGACTGTCCTGCAGCTATCAGAGACGATGTCTAATAGCAGTGGGCTGCATGACACATATCGGGTTGACAATTGTCGTGGAGTACACCCCAGAAGTGGCGTAGTGCGAGGCTGAGGCGTGGTGTAATAGAGGTCGCCACAGCGACAGACTGGACACCATAATATGCTGTGTCAATAGTGTTACAGCTCTGCTATACTCCGTTCATCATAAGAAATAACCTTATATAAATATTACGCCATGTATTCTTCCGCGTTGTCTTGAATATCATCGGATTTCGTTCGACGTGGAGCGGAAGCCGTGTCCAGTACAGTCAAGCATTATCATAAGATTACGTTTTATGTTATGTTATACGCACATAGATTGAGCGATAATGTGGGCAAAAATAGCTATATGGGCGCATTAAACTTGGACAGCACAGGCAAACCAGCGGTCCAACTAGCCCGCAATGGTATGAGCAGTAGCAGTAGTTCAGACGTAAAAAGAGACAGGGAAAGAAACAATATTGCTTCGAATGTCATTTAATTTTTAAAGGGAATGAAATAATATTCGGCAGAACTCCAGCACTAACGCGCACTTCTTAGCTGACCAGCCGGAAAGCATAAAATGTTCTCGTACTCACCCGACATATTATTCTGATTACAAACAAGAGAGACGAAAATTCCTAACTTAAGCACAGGGAAATTTTTCTGAGTGAACTACGTGTGATGCAAAAGTGTACTGCAGGGATTTCATAGTGCTGTTGAATACTGAAGCCACTGAAGGTATTAATTACAGACAATGATCTGGTAATCTCGTAGCTCCTTCCTTATCCGAATCCGAGAAATACATTCGAGTACTGGAACTGCCATCTGCTACAATGATAATGATTCGATGAGCAAAAGAAACCACGAAGACAGCTTCCGCATTTACCGCTCTTCTTTTATGATGTGTCATTCTATACCCTGCCAGAATTCGACACTGGCATGTGAAAAAGCTTCGTGCGTTAGTTCCAGTACGTCTTGGTTTTTCTCGGGCGAAATCGCTCAGCTTGGCTCCAGATGATTTCTGTTGTGTCCATATTGCAAAGGTACAGTGGCAAACTGGAGAATGTAGCGTTTGTATGGTGTGCTCGATGCTGTAAAAATGGTTATTTTTCATGATTCTACGACACCTATCTATATCTGTGGCATAAAACAATGGACATAGTCAAAAGAAAGAGTATTTAGTTTTTCATTTAAGCCTTAAAAAATTAAACTGTTGTGTTTTCTAAATTTAAGCAACCTTTATTTGTAGTCTTTCAAAAAATATTGATAACTGAGAATTTATATTGGAAATGAAAACACGAATATCGCGTGCAATATGTAATCAAAGACGCGCATTATTCATAAAAATGATGATGAATTTTACAATTACGAGATGTAGTTATTTCAAATTGAACGAGAAAAAAACTGACGGAGGCGAGACCTGAACCAGCGACACGAACTGCAGCAAGGTATCAAGTATCTACGTTACCGATTCCACTTTATATGTATGTGCAGTTGTGTCTCAACTGTATCTTCTATAGTCGCTCGGAAAACTTCAAAGCTGATTTTATGCGTAAATTTATGACGAACGTTAAAAATAACCTATTTCTCGGTACTTTTTAACACTGTTCCATACGCGTGTTTCAATACGGAATTCTAAGCAGCCTGAGATATTGTCATATCGCTTATTAACAACGCAGTAATCAGAGCACAACAGCGCAGAGGCTGTCACTACACCCTATTTTTGAAATAAAAACTACATAACAAAAAAGTGATTAAGAAAAATGTTGATGGATGTTAATATACTTGAATATCTTAAAGTTTCATTTAACGCAACTTAGTAATAATACATCTAAACATAAATAGGACTTACTTTCATGAGCGTAACAACGCCAGTGCATTTGTGCTACGGGTTCTTTCCAATCATCGCGTTTGTGTTTGTTTACATCAGCTTTATTCTTATGATGAACGGAATATAGCAGCAGTTGGGATTGGACATGCGGTAACTAATCCCACCTTGGGCCAGGATGGAGACTTCCATCAAGTCAACAGAGATTCTCTATGGCATCTTATATCAAAATACTGAGACAGCCTTCTGTTTGCTTTTCCACGGGATGCAGCTGCCAAGTTGAAAGGCAGTGGTACAACTAGAGATTGGAAATTTAGCCGCATTTGAACTGAGGAACTATTTTGTTAACAACTTCTTTTGTGAATATTATTTCTGCATTGTATGGGTAAGAGTACTTATTATTTCCGTATTAACAGAAACATGTTAACTAGCAACGTATTTAAGTACCAATCGAAAACTTAAACTGCGAGAAAGCATCGAAAGCAACTCGCATCCTGCCACTGCCAGCAACACAGATGTCGTTGTTGTTATGGTCTTCAGTCCTGAAACTGGTTTGATACAGCTCTCCATGCTACTCTATCCTGTGCAAGCTTCTATTTCTCCCAGTACTTACTGCAACCTACATCCTTCTGAATCTGCTTAGTGTATTCATTTCTTGGTCTCCCTCTACGATTTTTAACCTGCACGCTGCCCTCCAATGTTAAATTTGTGATCCCTTGGTGCCTCAGAACATGTCCGACCAACCGGTCCCTTCTTCTCGTCAAGTTGTGCCACAAACTCCTCTTCTCCCCAGTTCTATTTAATACCTCCTCATTAGTTATGTGATCTACCCATCTAATCTTCGCGCATTCTTTTGTAGCACCTCATTTAGAAAGCTTCTATTTTCTTCTTGTCCAAACTATTTACCGTCCATGTTTCACTTCCACACATGGCTACACTCCATACAAATACTTTCAGAAATGAGTTCCTGACACTTTAATCTATACTCTGTAATAACAGATGTAAGGAGGCGTGCTCCTCAGTTAAATTATAAGTAATTCGGCAGTTTACATTTCGTTGTTGAGAAATGGCGATGTGTTTGGAAGTGTAACCTGTTTACTAGAAGTAAGAATGACGTTTATGTATTGAAGCATAAATAAAATATATTGACCATAGGTATTGTGATTCTGGTATTTCAATAATTTGGTTCATATCTTCCATTTAAAGTTGGAACAAGTATCTTCAGTAGCTGCGTGTTTCGAAAACTATACTTGAAGTACCCTCCACAAGACACCGAAAGATTATTTCAAGAGTGTAGCTGTAAACGTAGGTATAGGCAATATCCTCGTGAACATTTACGAAACGAGAAACGGATAAATCACTAGAATCAAGTGTAGAGTGGAACATCGTTGGCACGTGCGTATGTCTGTGAGAGATGGTACACGTGCTGGTGGCCTTGATGTAGCTGTCGTGACGTCCTGAATCCTCCTCCTGCGCAGTAACGTTCGTCACGCCCTGAAAACGTGGGCTGTAATCACGAGCTCTCAGACTACCCCACGACCTTAAGAGCCGCGGCGGCAGCAGCTGAGGGGTTGTCTCGCGGTTGCCGCGTGTGCCGCTGCGACTTCCTGGCGCCAGTGCCTTTACGAGCGTTGTTGGCAGCCGGATGTTGCCGCAGACCGGGGCCGCTTGTGTGCCAGAGGACCTCAGAAGCTAATGGCGAGCACATTTTGCAAAACGTTTCTGCGAGTAGTCTTTGCGTGGCGCGCGAGCGCTCGTTAGTGGCGTCATGAATATGAAAAACCGTTACTGCATTTGCTCAGCAAAAATGAACATGTGGATGAATGGCAACTAAACGACGCTACATTATCAAGGAAGAAAACGTCAGTGCGAAGGCCAGACACAAACGACAACAGTTTTTTTTTTTGGTCATCAGTCTACTGACTGGTTTGATGCGGCCCGCCACGAATTCCTTTCCTGTGCTAACCTCTTCATCTCAGAGTAGCACTTGCACCCTACGTCCTCAATTATTTGCTTGACGTATTCCAATCTCTGTCTTCCTCTACAGTTTTTGCCCTCTACAGCTCCCTCTAGTACCATGGAAGTCATTCCCTCATGTCTCAGCAGATGTCCTATCATCCTGTCCCTTCTCCTTATCAGTGTTTTCCACATATTCCTTTCCTCTCCGCTTCTGCGTAGAACCTCCTCATTCCTTACCTTATCAGTCCACCTAATTTTCAACATTCGTCTATAGCACCACATCTCAAATGCTTCGATTCTCTTCTGTTCCGGTTTTCCCACAGTCCATGTTTCACTACCATTCAATGCTCTACTCAAGACGTACATCCTCAGAAATTTCTTTCTCAAATTAAGGCCGGTATTTGATATTAGTAGACTTCTGTTGGCCAGAAATGCTCCGTCCGTCATTGGTTATTTTACTGCCTAGGTGGCAGAATTCCTTAACTTCATTGACTTCGTGACCATCAATCCTGATGTTAAGTTTCTCGCTGTTCTCATTTCTACTACTTCTCATTACCTTCGTCTTTCTCCGATTTACTCTCAAACCATATTGTGTACTCATTAGACTGTTCATTCCGTTCAGCAGATCATGTAATTCTTCTTCACTTTCACTCAGGATAGCAATGTCATCTGCGAATCGTATCATTGATATCCTTTCACCTTGTATTTTAATTCCAATCCTGAACCTTTCTTTTATTTCCATCATTGCTTCCTCGATGTACAGATTGAAGAGTAGGGGCGAAAGGCTACAGCCTTGTCTTACACCCTTCTTAATACGAGCATTTCGTTCTTGATCGTCCACTCTTATTATTCCCTCTTGGTTGTTGTACATATTCTATATGACCCGTCTCTCCCTATAGCTTACCCCTACTTTTTTCAGTATCTCGAACAGCTTGCACCATTTTATTTTTTCGAACGCTTTTTCCAGGTCGACAAATCCTATGAAAGTGTCTTGATTTTTCTGTAGCCTTGCTTCCATTATTAGCCGTAACGTCCGAATTGCCTCTCTCGTCCCTTTACTTTTCCCAAAGCCAAACTGATCATCACCTTGCGCATTCTCAATTTTCTTTTCCATTCTTTTGTATATTATTCTTGTAAGCAACTTCGATGCATGAGCTGTTAAGCTGATTGTGCGATAATTCTCGCACTTGTCAGCTCTTGCCGTCTTCGGAATTGTGTGGAAGATGCTTTTCCGAAAGTCAGATGGTATATCGCCAAACTCATATATTCTACACACCAACGCGAATAGTCGTTTTGTTGCCACTTCCCCCAATGATTTTAGAAATTCTGATGGAATGTTATCTATCCCTTCTGCCTTATTTGACCGTAAGTCCTCCAAAGCTCTTTTAAATTCCGATTCTAATACTGGATCCCTTATCTCTTCTAAATCGACTCCTGCTTCTTCTTCTGTCACATCAGACAAATCTTCACCCTCATAAAGGCTTTCAATATATTCTTTCCACCTGTCTGCTCTCTCCTCTGCATTTAGCAGTGGAATTCCCGTTGCACTCTTAATGTTACCACCGTTGCTTTTAATGTCACCAAAGGTTGTTTTGACTTTCCTGTATGCTGAGTCTGTCCTTCCGACAATCATATCTTTTTCGATGTCTTCACATTTTTCCTGGAGCCATTTCGTCTTAGCTTCCCTGCACTTCCTATTTATTTCATTCCTCAGCGACTTGTTTTTCTGTATTCCTGATTTTCCCGGAACATGCTTGTACTTCCTCCTTTCATCAATCAACTGAAGTATTTCTTCCGTTACCTATGGTTTCTTCGCAGCTACCTTCTTTGTACCTATGTTTTCCTTCCCAACTTCTATGATGGCCCTTTTTAGAGATGTCCATTCCTCTTCAACTGTACTGCCTACTGCGCGATTCCTTATTGCTGTATCTATAGCGTTAGAGAACTTCAAACGTATCTCGTCATTCCTCAGTACTTTCGTATCCCACTTCTTTGCGTATTGATTCTTGCTGACTAATGTCTTGAACTTCTACTATATTGTGATCTGAGTCTATATCTGCTCCTGGGTACGCCTTACAATCCAGTATCTGATTTCGGAATCTCTGTCTGACCATGATGTAATCTAATTGAAATCTTCCCGTATCTCCCGGCCTTTTCCAAGTATACATCCTCCTCTTGTGATTCTTGAACAGGGTATTCGCTACTACTAGGCGAAACTTGTTACAGAACTCAATTAGTCTTTCTCCTCTTTCATTCCTTGTCCCAAGCCCATATTCTCCTGTAACCTTTTCTTCTACTCCTTCCCCTACAACTGCATTCCAGTCGCCCATGACTATTAGATTCTCGTCCCCCTTTACATACTGCATTACCCTTTCAATATCTTCATAAACTTTCTCTATCTGTTCATCTTCAGCTTGCGACGTCGGCATGTATACCTGAACTATCGTTGTCGGTGTTGGTCTGCTGTCGATTCTGATTAGAACAACCCGGTCACTGAACTGTTCACAGTAACACACCCTCTACCCTACCTTCCTATTCATAACGAATCCTACGCCTGTTATACAATTTTCAGCTGCTGTTGATATTACCCGATACTCATCTGACCGGAAATCCTTGTCTTCCTTCCACTTCACTTCACTGACCCCTACTGTATCTAGATTGAGCCTTTGCATTTCCCTTTTCAGATTTTCTAGTTTCCCTACCATGTTCAAGCTTCTGACATTCCACGCTCTGACTCGTAGAACGTTATCCTTTCGTTGATTATTCAATCTTTTTCTCATGGTAGCCTCCCCCTTGGCAGTCCCCTCCCGGAGATCCGAATGGGGGACTATTCCGGAATCTTTTGCCAATGGAGAGATCATCATGACACTTCTTCAATTACAGGTCACATCTCCTGTGGATACACGTTACGTGTCTTTAATGCAGTGGTTTCCATTGCCTTCTGCATCCTCATGTCGTTGATCAATGCTGATTCTTCCGCCTTTAGGGGCAATTTCCCACCCCTAGGACAAGAGAGTGCCCTGAACCTCTATCCGCTCCTCCGCCCTCTTTGACAAGGCCGTTGGCAGAATGAGGCTGACTTCTTATGCCGGAAGTCTTCGGCCGCCAATGCTGATTATTTATCAAAATTTAGGCAATGGCTAGAATCGAACGCGGGACCGAAGACGTTTTGATTATAAATCAAAGACGCTACTCCTAGACCAACAGTAATTCACTAAAATGCGCATTTTACGTACGGTTTTCAATCGGGCACATTCGTCAGAAGAAAATAGCGGATGAAAAGTCCTAGTAAACTTATTAATAAACAAGATAGCGCGATAGTTACGACACGGCATGAAAACTCCTACATAGTTTTACCTTTTTCATTCACCTTACTTAAGATATCATGGACGCCATAAGTGTCCTCGAAGCTCTCGTGTACAAGTGTCATCAGATATTTCCCATGTTTCTATTCTCTTACTGCAGGAGACGAAGCGGATGTCGTTAGATTAGCCTGAATCTACAGCATCAAAATGTTAGTAGATATCTCCCATGTAACGTGTACAGTGTGTATCAGTGACACATGACACATGCACATATATGAAGCAACTAGTGTAATGATGTGCTCATGCAAGTTACCTCCAGCGTCATCATCAGTAATGGTTCTGCTTTGCGATAGGTATAGGCATGATATTTCACAATCTCTCTGTTTAAATAGAGATGGGGCCCCTCCACGCCCTCACCAACGTGGTGACCAAACCAAAAGTTCTACTGTCACCTCCGTGAACATGTTAGTTATCTAGTAGGTGGATCACAGGATGCTGGGCTGTGATGTTGTCCGTGCATCTGGGTAAGGCTACGCATTAACACGGTCCATCAGGTGATAGATAGTGGACGAAACGCGAGTGAGGGTAGCGATTTGAAGAGCAGAGGGAAAAAAGTGCCATGGCTCGTGCCGTGGGAAAAAAACCTCTGCGACAGTGGGATGGGTAGTAAGGGCAGTAGTGGCTTACTAGCTGCGATAGCTCATGCAAGGTTGGATTTGTTAGTATAGGTATCATGCATCATTACCGTGACAGGCGATGGCGATGTGTCCCAGTTGCTGCGGCTGCTACTTTCCTGGAACAATCAAGATCGTTATACAGTAGTGGGAGATCGGCCATAGATCATCTCACTGTGTGGGGGATGTGTGGAGCTTGTTTGCATGCAGTGTACGGTACGGCTTCCCTGTGTGGTGCCAGTTATTCGGCAGTGTATTTAGCTGGATATCCAGTAAATGCGTCTGATTAACAGGGGCTCGCCTGTGCCGTTATGTTTGCGTAAGCTTGGCCATAGATGTTATGTCCTTGCAAGTATGTCTTTTGGTCTTTTATGTTTCCATCTATGGTTGTGGTCGTAGTTCCCCAGATTCAGAATAAACGGGTTCTGCGAATGTCTGGAGTTTCTGTATAGTCTTGTGGTGAGTTTGTGGATTACCTCCGTGAGAGTCTCAAGTCGGTATTCCCGGTGTAGGTCCGCGATGCGTGTGTATCGTGGAGCATTGCTTATGATTTTGAGTACCTTGTTTTGTATGAGCTGCAGACGGCGCAGGCGTGTAGGCGCAGCGTATCCCCAGACAGGAGCTGCGTACGTCATCAGGGGTCGGATAAGTGTCATGTACATGGACCTCGACACCCTTCTGTTCAGTGTGCTACGCCTGTTGAGCATAGGATAGAGCTGTTTGAGCCTCGCGCTAGCTCGGTTGGTCATGTGTTGTATGTGGTCCCCCCAGAGTAGTTTCCGGTCCAGCCAGACACCGAGGTATTTGACTTTCTCGCGGAAACGTATTGGACGTGCATGTAGAGTTAATGGTCTGCAGTAGCGGTGTTTGCGCAGTTGCTTCGGTCTTCTCCTGAACAGAACGGCTTCGCACTTGTCGACGTTTACTCTAACACGCCATTTCTCCAACCAAGGCTCGGCCACTCTGAGTGCAGTCTGTAGGCGTGACGTAATGTTTGATGGTTTCCAATCTTGCGCAAGGATGGCTGTGTCATCCGCGTAGATTGCCATCATTGTGTTGTGTGTGGTTGGGAGATCGTTTATGTAGAGGTTAAACAGTAGGGGCCCTAGGATACTTCCCTGGGGTACTCCCGCGTGTATACCGTGTCGTTTTGACTGTTTTCCCTGCACGTCAGTGTTGAAACTCCTGTCTGTGAGGTATGAGTGTATTAGACGCAGCAGCCCGTCGGGGAATCCCGCGTCGCTGAGTTTGCGGATGAGGCCGTTGTGCCATAGACGGTCGAAAGCCTTTTCGATGTCCAGGAACACTGCCCCTGTAGCTTTGTTTATGTTGAAGCCATGTGTTATGTGTTCAACGACCCGTAGGAGTTGTTGTGTTGTGGAGTGGTGATTTCTGAAGCCGAATTGCTCCGGTCTCAGGATGTCATTTGTTATGCAGTGCCTAGTGATGCGTTTGAGAATCACCTTCTCAACAACCTTACTGAGCGAGCTCAGAAGGATGATGGGTCGGTAATTTTGTGGGAGGCTGTGGTCTTTCCCCGGCTTCCTGAACATCAGGACCTTGGCCGTCTTCCAAAAGGCGGGGAAGTGTTGGTGTTTTAGTATGGCATTCGTTGTGTGTGTTAGGTACTCAGTTGCTTTATCCGTGAACTCCTGGAGGACACGATTTTGAATGCCATCATGACCAGGGGCTTTCCTAGCAGCAGAATGCATTATAGCCCAGGAGACTTCGGCTGTGCTAGCATGTCGAATGTCGTTGCGCGATGGTTGGGCTAGAATGCGTGTAACCTCTTGTTCAGTAGCAAGTGTGAATACTGGATCTGATGGTACCAGGTTCGGTGTGAATGACGCTGCGAGTGTTCGGGCCATTAGTTCTGCTTTCTCTTCCGCTGAGTATGCAGGTCCGTCGGGCCCTTGAAGCGTTGGGGTGTATATTTTCTCCCTGGTGAAGTGTCGGGCTAGTTGCCACACGCCAGGTCGTGTGGTGTCCAGCCCTTCGAGTTTGTGGTTCCACTGTTGTGTTCTGTGTGTTTGTATTTTATCGTGTATGATGCCCTGTAGTCTGTTAATGTGCCGTTTGAAGTACGGACGCCTGGTGCGCTGCCATTGTCTCCTGAAGCGATTCCTCATTGAGATTAGGCCCAGGATTTCCTGGGGCAGGGCCGCACTGCGTTGTTGTGAGGTGCGATCAGGTATGGTGCCTGCAATTGCGTCCTGGACGGCGTTAGTGAGGGTTTCTACTGCCTCGTCAATTTGTGCTGTTTCATTAATTTCGTGTATAGGTGGGATGTGGCTATCGAGCGTTTGCTTGAACCTTGTCCAATCCGCACGCCCGTAGTCCAACATCTTACGTTGTTCCATGTGCTGCAGTGTTTCCTCGATGTCTTGTGCTTCTTTCTTCAGTTTCACGTAGATGTCGCAATTCTCCCTAACTTTTTCATCTACTACTTCTTCCTCACCTGTTCCCGTTTCTCTGCCGTGTCGCAATTCTAGTACGAGTTTTGGCAAATGCCAGTGACAGATGGTGGGTTAATACCTCCGTGACGCTGTCCGTTAAATTATTTCTTCTTCGTCTTCTCCCTTTCTTTCCCCTTTCGATTCCAACGTGTGTACCACGTGCTGCCCAAGGCCCGGCCCGTCACACGGCTCTCCTCGGTCCTTCTCGGGAGTACCCGCGATAGCGCAAAATTTCATTTGGCTTTGCGGTGTGGCACATGTCGGTCTGCGCAACTTTTTGAGCTCGTCGGAACCTTAGTGTCAGCGCTGTTCACCCTTCCCGCGTGGGATTAGCCGAGCGGTCTCAGGCGCTGCAGTCATGGACGGAGTGGCTAATCCCGGCGGAGGTTCGAGTGTGTGTTTGTCCTTAGGATAATTTAGGTAAAGTAGTGTGTAAGCTTAAGGACTGATGACCTTAGCAGTTAAGTCCCATAAGATTTCACACAGATTTGATTCTTTTGTTCACCCTTCGCTATTTTCTCGCCGCATAAAGTACCTTTACAGATCCAATGGCTGTTTGAATAAAATGAGGCAGTCAGAAGGCTGATTAAGTCAAAGGGCATGTCTGAAAAAAAATTTCGATTTAAATTCGCTATTATCGAATTTGTGAAGGAAAAGGAGTGATGGAACGAAAATTAGAACATCCGGAGTCGATTGCAGGATACGCATTTTAAGTAAACTTGACTGTACAGTGCCCACATTAAGTCACTTTAAGATAACTTCTTTCTGACTAGTGGGGATGCATTTAAAAAGGAAATGGCGTTGTAAAGGGACACATTCTGACAAAGACGCTACACTTCCCTAAGCTCACTGGCGTTAAAAGAAACGAGACGTTTCATGAGTTCATTGTGAACTTCAAAGAATTACAAGTATAGTTTAATAAAGGTTTTGAGGACACTGTCAATCCCAGTCCGGCACAAATTTTCAACTTTACCCATTGATTTCAATCAATACGGACTCGAAGCCAATGTCTGTAATTCCTTTATGTCTTAACCTCACATCTGTTTCCGAGATGGTTTCGAGACCGTTTGCCGTTTCAGTTGAAAATGCCCCTGTGCATGGGCGGATGCCTTTGACTGACCTGCAAGGTAATTCTACTTTTAATGCCAAATCTTTTTACGTTAAAAATGTGCAGGACGTCTACATTGCTTTCCTCAGGTAGAGTTTCCAAGTGACCTAATGAGGTTGCGAAAGTGCTACAATATTTCGACCGATCTTTCGAAAGATCATTTCTCGATTATGAAACTAAGTTACAGTTACGTGTCAACGTTACTTAGAAACTCTGTGAAATTGTCTGCGTCTGACCGTATGTCGACAGTTCGTACCAGATCAAAATTATATTATGACTTCTGCGCAACAGTATTAATTAAATAACACTGAAAATTTATTCTGTTTGTGTTCTATTATGTTGAGAAATTTGAGTAAAACCGGGACATATGTAGTGCGACTGCACAGCGATTTAAAGGTACCGCGTTCGCAGTTATCCCCTCCTTCCTCTCCACCCTCAATCAGCGAAGCATGGTGATGGGGAAAACGGAAAGCGAGACTGAGCGCTTTGGCACTCGTGCCCAGGACCAGCTGGCAAGACTAAATATTGGCCACCCCTGCACTAGGCAGTAGGAACAACTGTAATTTAGGAGGTGAAAGAAGTGTAGATGATGTTGTATTGGCAGAAGTAGGTAAAGCTATGTGTGAAGCCGGCTTAGCTGCAATCTCGTACATTGCAGATGAATTTTGTTGTGTATCGATGGATAAATATGAAGACATTTGCGAAGGATGAAAGTGGCTACTTAGATTATACCGTATGATAATGTATAGTTATTTTTACTGGTATTTTGTCTGTGTGGTAATGTGACATTAAACTTGTGATTAGAGAAACAGTTAATCTCGTATTTAACTTCGTACGTAATCTCGTAATTCTTGACTTTTCAAGAATCAACAATGCAAACAATAATCAGAAACGCAACACTAAACTGTGCACTGCAATGCTCGTGGTGGGAGTTAAGTAAGTTCTGTCAAATTTAAGAAAACTGTCCTGTTAGCAATAGCACAAGCAATCTGAATGTAAGAAGAATATGAAATATAAATAACTACCAAAAACGCCCTGTTTGAAAAGGATGTCACTGTTGAAATGTCAGTTGCATCACACGCAAATTACAAATGGCATAACTGTTTGCGCAATGAATAAATGCTGTGCTGCTGCTGCTATTTCAAAACTGCTGAAGCTACTGCTGCTATGCTGGTTAAAAAATAAGAATTCAGACTACTAGCAACACAATGTGCAGTCCATGCTTTAAACTATATAGAGATGCACAAAACTTCTGTGCTGATAAATCTCATTACTGCAATGATCAATGCAAATTTAAGTTCCGTTACTGAGGAAGTCAGAGAATCAAATTTATGCATGTGAATCCTGAAAAGAAGATATGAATCCTGATTGATGGAAAAAGAATAAAGTAACAGCGTTAACAAAACTTTACATCTCTAAGCAAAATATTTTAACATTTGAAATATTTGAAATTCAGTTTACATTAATAGTGGAAAAACCGAAACAAGTTCTCTTTACTTCTTACAAATAGACATGCTATCCATCTTTGAAGAAAGATCAGAAAACTACACACTGTCATAAAAATCTCCAATTCTAAATCCCTGACAAAATGAATTGCTACACTTGGGTATCATAGCAAATGCGCTATTACCGTACCTTTTGAAGTCTTGTGAATGAATTTACAGAATGTCTCTCTATAAATGAAAAATAATATAATAAAATTATTGCCAGCACACAGCATGGCCTAAACAAATCGTACTCCATCACGAAATACCACTCGACTCGTTCTGTCTCTCTCCAAGACTGCACTCCACTCAAAATCAAGGTTCTACTAAAAGTCTGTCGCAGTGCAACCTCTTTGACAGAGATGTTGCCCGCTGTTACTGATACACTATTGAAGCGTTACTTTTCCGTGTGACATCCTAAATATTACCAAAATTACAATTTCTGGATAAAACAAAACCCTTGCAAGATGGTACAGCGATGGTCTCGGTAGCTTGTGCTGAAATTTAATATGTAACGGCGAATATTGTTAAGCGGGTGCCATATTGTTAAAGAGATAAAGATGTTTTTTAAGTGCTGAAGTTGCGAAAGTCGAAGTTACAGACATACTTATCTAGGACGAAGGAATTAGTGCACTAATGTTATTACTCTTGATTTAAGTGAATCAATGGCTCTTGAAGAAAACATGAACAAGGAGTGGATGCAGAAGGATGAATGTGAAAGCAATGTATTAGACTGTAGGTCATAATGTAAAGTGACATCGGCGGCTGAGAAATTAGAAAATGTTAACACAGACAGATGTAGATCCTAATTTGGCAGAATACAGTCATCAAGGGTACATGAGTGGGCCTTCGGCTTCGAAGGCCCATATCAATGATGTTTCGTTGACTGTTTCGCCCGCTGACACTTGTTGATATCGCAGCACTGAAATCTGCAGCAATTTTCGGAAGGGTTGCACTTCTGCCACGCTGAACGATTCTTTTCAATCGTCGATGGTCCCGTCTTGCAGGATCTTTTCCCGGCCGTAGCAATGTCGGAGATTTGATGTTTTACCGGATTCCTGATATTCACGGTACACTCGTGAAATGGTCGTACGGGATAATCCCCGTTTCATCGCTACCTCGGAGATGCTGTGTCCCACCGCTGGTGCGCCGACTATAACAGCACGTTTAAACTCACTTAAATCTTGATAACCTGTAATTGTAACAGCAGTAACTGATCTAACAACAGCACGAGACACTTGTCTTATATAATCTTCGCCGACCGGAGCGCCGTTTACATATTTCTGTATGTGAATACGCAAGCCTACACCTGTTTCTTTGGCGTTTCAACGTAAAAACTACAGAGATTTAAAAGTGGTCAATCACATGTGTCAGCTGATACAACCACTGAAAAGAGAACCAGAACACTCTTGTATCAAGCATACATAAGTAATTGTTTCTTGAGAGACATTTTGTTGCCTTTCAATGTGATTGCACTGGTGCAAGAATCGTAGCCTATTTGTTTGTGAACAAACCTCTATTTGTATTTATTGTGAATGTCAGGGTGTGACATGTTTATAACGTAAATGTTTACAACAGAAGAACGGTGTATTTTTGTTGGGACAGGCTTCAGACGATGGAGAAGCAGGCAGTGGTGGACCACTGCTGCAGTCAAACGGAGATATACACTTTTTGAGGGGTGTGTTCAAAGGAGAGATTCTGTTCTATGCGAATTGTTGAAGAAGACAGAACTGCCTGTGATACAGTATGGTAATTGGTCATGTAGATAGTAGATCGTGGGCTAGGAATGGTCACTAAAGGACTTTGAATTTGAACTTGAAGAAAGCTGACCTGCCTGTGGGAATGTCTGTTTTTCGGTAGTGTAAGTGATAGATTCTGGGCCGTGAACAGCAGCTAAAATATACTGCTCTTAACGCAACTTCACTGCATTTGGTAAGGATATCATTCTATTTGTAATAAATGGTTGTCATAGGACCAATTTCCAGTTATTTGAGATATAGTTCTGGCATAAACATTATTCAATAGAAATCTCTTATGTGTACGACAATTTCAGACCCTAGAATAACGCCCTTTGTATTAATTACTCATGTATCTTGTATTCAATATTTTCTATACTTTTTTTAATTCGCAATTATAGCCAACCCACTGACCACTTGACTGCAGGATCACAGCTACAGGTTATTATTTGCAGTGAGTTAGCTGCTGTGCATGGATCCAGAGGTGTGCACCTCGATCCTAGGACATTTTCGAACCATCTTTTTCAAACAGAGCCACACATAGCCCAAATACATAAAGTAAGAGTAAGCACAAGTCTCACTTGGTTTGTTCATATGGAATGCTGATTAGAGGAACTACTATTCCGTAGATAAATGAATGTGTGACGTTTCAGAACAATGTCACCGTGCAGCTAGCAGGGATGGTAAACAGGGGACACGTCGAAACCAGGGCCTAAAGTCTTTTCGAATTTCATTCCTTGTACTCAATGGGACAGCAACTATGCCTCGCAGACACGCGCGTGAGCAATATACGAAGACGTCAGCATCTGAGAGAGGACGTGTAGTTGCTCAAAGATGATAGTTGAAATAATAGGCGAATCACTCGACATTTGAATAGGAACGATGACTCCGTTCCACGATGTTGGTGGGAATGAGTGAATTACGGCCGTACACAGCGACAAGAAGGAAGCAGTCGACCTAGAGAGAAGACAAAACGTCACGAACGAGCAATCGTCATAGAGTCACTCAGAACCGTGGACTCATCGTCATCACCGAACAAACGTACAACTGGTGCTCCAGTGGAGGACGATAATAGACGCTTCAAAGAAAGGGAGCCCCTTGCGCCAACTGCCATTGATCTCTGTACACTCACTACATTTGCAATAGTGTCGGGCACATTCGGCCTGCAGTCTCATTGACTGGATTAGAGTTACTTTAGTGATGGGACCCGCTTCGAAGCAGCCACCGCTGCAGTCATGGACTGTGCGGCCGGTCCCGGCGGTGGTTCGAATCCTTCCTCGGGCATGGGTGTGTGTGTTCGTCCTTAGGATAATTTAGGTAAAGTAGTGTGTAAGCTTAGGGACTGATGACCTTAGCAGTTAAGTCCCATAAGATTTCACACACATTTGAACATTTTGAAGTAGCCACGATGACCAGTGAAAACTCCTCTAGAGGCGCCCTTGGAACAGTTGGATATCAGCCTAGCTCTTGCTCATCGTACAACCCGGCAACCAGAAGTGATGGTCTGGGTTATCATTTCATCTCATAGTGGGAAATCTGTGGTTGTCATCCACGGCATCCTTACACCTAACCGGTATGTCGACGATACTCTAAGCTCCTTTTTGTTGTCCTACATGACAATCCATCCTGGGGTTCCATTTCAGAAAGATAATTCCCGCCCACACACGGTGAGAGCTTCTACTGTCCGTCTTCGTGCTTGCCAAACCATACATACGTCATTAAGGTTACCGATCCTCTCAGACAGTGAGAACGTTCACAGGATTATCGGCACGGCCCTCCAGCCATCTCCGGATTTTAGAGATCTAACGAACCATCTGGGCAGAATTTGCACGATATTCCGCAGCAGGACATCCAACAACTCTATAAATCAATGCCAAGCTAAATAACGGCTTGCATGAGGGCCAGTGGTAGACCAACGCGATATTGACTTGTCAAATTTACGTGGCACTTTCTCTTGAATAAACATTCAATATTTCTGGAATTTTAGTCATTAGATTGTCTGTGAATGTACATCACATGTACTATCTTCCGTTTCATTCAGATAATTCCTTCGTGGTGCGTCTTTTTTTGTCTTCTAGAGTACATTCTAAAACTGGAAACAAGAGACCGGAATCGGCCGTTGCACTGTAAACACGCTCGTGGTAGGTTATGTCGTTGTATCAAGCCTTTCGACTGTTTTCTTGTCTGCACTGAAGAACTACGAGCAGGAACTGTATTATTACTTGTATAGGATGAATGTACAGAAATGCTGTCGGAACGGCACGGCGGTATAGGATGTCAACTCTGATAGCTATTTTCCCTAGCATCAGGCACTTGCAAGAATTATCAGGTCATTAATGTGAACAGACAGTTCTAAAGTCAAGAGGACGATGATGAAAACTGCAACCGACAGACCAAATGACGAAGCTGTTCTAGTTATGATGCTTATCAGTAAGCATGGTCGCTCGAGACGTATTGTGAAGGTATTCGGGATCAGCCAGACGAAGCCATTCGCATCTCACGTCGGCAAATTCCACCCTTATCATCTATCAATACATCAGGTACTCGGAGACATGATTTAGAACGTCGTATAGAATTTTGTCTGTTTGGTCTGCGGAGTGTGGGATGCGACTCTAGGTTTTTCAACATGTGCTCATTAGCGACGAAGTAACGTTTACGAAGTACAGTAATGTGCGATTTACATAGAATGTAACACGGGGCAGTTGAAAATGCGCATTGGTTTCGTCAGGTATATCACCAACGACCGTGGGGCGTAGATGTACGTCATGGAATCGTAGGAATTTGCATTGTGAGACCTTATTCCATTCAAAAGGTTTTGAATGGAAATATGTATGCACACTACCTTACGAACATTCTACCTCTTTGTATAAGCGACACGACGGCCGCCCAGCTCACTCTTTCCGTGTTGCAATACCAATACTGACTGTAGGATGCGACGGAATGTTGCAGTACAGTGGCCGGATAGGTCCCATGATTTGACTCCTCTTGACTTCTATCCATGGACAGCGCTCAAAGATGCAATGTATCACGAAGCCCCAAATACGTCAAACGATATGCGTCGTCGAATCGCGAAGGAAACAACGGCATTATCTGTGCATCTCTCTATCGAACACAAATGACAAATATGCCTTATAGTCGATGATAAACATGTTGGGCACATGTTTAAGTAAAGTCTAAAAGTACGTTCCGTTAGGATAGGTGTCTAGTTTGTGGGTGACATCATCAGTCGGTCTGAATAGAACATTTAATTTACTTAAGTATTTTCCGCTTATTTAAAACCTCGAGTTGTATATGTACACCAATTTGTCCGATAGCAAGTGTTGTTTTTAAAAAGTATTCAGACGTCTCCAACAAAAGACACTTCGGGATTATTTTTTCCAAATCTAAGAATGTGGAAACAGTAGTTTCGTTTTTTTTCTTTAATAGAGCTGTCTCTCATTATGAAGTATTAAATATGGCGTATCTGTTTCTTCTCTGACAAGAAAGCAGCAACGGAAGGGTTTCAATGGAAAACTGCTTGATAAAACTATAGTTGGTACGACAAAATCTGGAAACGTGCACGTTTGAAATAGCCTTACTAAACCTTACCTGAAGCGCCAGAAGATAATATATACTGCAATTCCATATACAACAAAGATAGCTGAAACTGTATCTAAGTCGCATGGGAGGTGAGGCTTTATGTTGGCAGCGTAGACCTGTCTAGCTGCATACAACGACGGAACCTGGCATGAAAGTTCTGACTGGCGGTGTTTGCACGACAGTAGCCGACGCTGTCCGAATTTCTTTCCAATTTTAGTACATATCTGGGATTCACCTGAGGAGGGTTCCAGCGTGATTGTTAAGAGTATCACAGCAATTGTCTTTCCAAGAGCTACTGAATTCATTTACGAAATATATAAGGTTCCTTAAAAAGCCATTCATGTTTCACTATCTTGCTGAGACCAGCGTTCAGAGCATTACCATTACAAAACATTATGTGGCCCTCTGCATGATATCAACTCAGGAAAAACTCGTTTCGATACCTGGAACCGTTCACACATAAAATGGCTGTTTCGAGTTACGTGACTCGTACAAGGCTTCCATAGTTTTGGCTGGATCTTAATGTCCAAGAAAGAAAGGAAATATAAATTCCATTCTTCGGCTCCGAGCAATGTCGGAACTGGAAACACCATCTCAAATGGTAGTAGAGATGTTTATACGTTAATTACTTAAGGAGACCACTGAATGAAGTTCAACTAGATAATTATCCTCAAGTACACTTTAAAATGTAAAGATTCTAACTTAAATATTGAACTTTAAATTCTCAATCGCCACCATATTTGCTGAACCCGATTTGGAGCATCATTAAAAGACCCAACAAATGTTTATCTAAACTATTACATTTCTTACTTTTAGACAAATCACATCACAACACATTTAATATTTCATTTTCAAGTTTTGATCAAAGAGCATGAAACGTAACAGATTTAAATATCTTTCATTATTTCACTATTGTTAAGAGTATATAGATCAATTTATTTTCTGATTTGAGATTATTGTACATTTCATTTACATAGCTTTACTTGAAATATTTAAATTTTCCCTCAATTCACTAATTAAGCGTTTTAATTGCCCTGATTAATTTGAAGAAATCAAATCTCATCATGCTTAATTTTATATTCCATTTGTCCATTTCCCATTCTTTGCTTGGCTGTGAAAATTCGGAAAAAAATTTCTCTTAATTCCGTATTTTATCTTGATTGCCATTATTACTTTCAAGCAAATAACTGTTTTTCTGCACAATTAAACCACACCCTGGTAAATTTGATTCACCATTTGTCAGTATCTCACTCTTCGTTTGGCTATGAAATACCGTATAAAAATCAGTTCTGTAGCTTATAAAGAGTCTTGTTTTCGCTCCGTTCAGACATTTGACCGATAGCTTCACTCAGCCATTTAGACTAACGTGTGAAGTCTTCCACTTATTCGCAGTGCAAAAAGGTTTACTTCGAGGTGTGAAAGAAAAACAACTACTCTATAGGCAGAAAAATGTAATGAGAGCAGAATTTAAGTTTAGAAAACATTATTGAAAGACGCGTCGAATTCAGTGTTTTAAAAAAGGATCATGTGTTTGAGTAATAGATGACATTTCCTCTTGAAGTTTTCTTTTAATAAATACCCGCTGAACAGCAGTAATTCCGCAGAACAGATCTCAGTAGATTCGCGGAGTAGCTATACTAGTGAACACTCTTGCAAGTTCTGAAGATCAGATCCTGTAAACAGTTTTTTTTTTTTTTTTTTTTTGCTGAGCGAGTATCATAAGTATTTTTTAAAGGAACACACCGCCACCTATTGTACAAGCCAAGTTTCGGCCTTTTATGACATTTTCAAATATTTCATTTGATGTCTTTAACATCTACGTCAGGTAACTGAACATACTGTCAGGTTCAAAGTTGGCCATAAATTAAGAAAAGTGTTGGTTCCCCATGAAGTGCTAGATGTAAAATAATCATCTTGATCTATAACAAGATAGCGATTTTACATATGGCATTTCGTGAGGAGTCAATATTTTTCTTAATTTATGGCGAGCTTTGAGTTTGACGGTATGTTCTGTGACCTGACGTAGATGATAAAGACATAAAACGAAATACTTGAAAATGGCACAAAAGACCGAAACCTGGATTGTACTTAAATAAATAAGAAAATGATATTAGCTGTTGAGTCTGTGTTTCTGCAACATTTATTTCGCGATGCTCTTGATTAGTACATACTACACATTGTGACGTTCCACTCTATCCTTCTGTACTCCTATATCAGCTATAACAGTGTGCAGACTATTCAAAACGCAGCATGTATTTCTTCAAAAGTGATTGCTGGGGAAAAAATCAGATAATACAGTGTACTCGAGGTATACTAATCTCTTATACATCCGATATCATACAATATGCAGTCACGTAGCAATCTTGGCGCTGCAATCGGTGATGAATCTCTTCAGATAACTCGTTATCTCAATTGCTTGCGAAAGTTCTCTGAAAGAGGTATGACGCCAGTATGACCGGGTATAAAGATGCAGCATCCTGGAGGGATCAAGTAAGTTTTGCTGAGACACTGATCACAGCCGAGCTCTCATTTGTAATGAAAGGTAAGTCTACCATTCTTTTGATTTGCTTTTCTCTTTGAGAGTCATTACTCATAACATTTCATTTTCGTTTTGAAACGCTCCCCTTGTCTCCAACTACCTGTTAAATTTGCTTACTCTGAGTGCTGTGATATGTCTGTATGTGATATGTCTATCGTTCTCACCAGAATCGTTAAAATGACTGATCGTGTAAATTCAGCAGATTGTTATACTGAACTACGAGCTTTGGTAGCGCAAATTCAGCTTCCAATATCTCGTTGCGAAACGTTAACTTACATCAATGGGAAAGCTAATACTACAAACTTCGCCAGACAGGATGTTTCTCACATAAAGTTACTGTATGTATTATTTGCTTCCTTGTCTGCATATACGCAAAAGCGTTCATTGTAGCATTTTCACTCACGACTTTTAATGTATTCAACATGAATTAAGTCAAATTAGGTGGGAGGTAATTACTGAGAGGTAAGGCCACCGTTTTATGTAACAAAGAGGTGTTTGTTGTATTGATTTATTTCGTTTGTATTTATGGCTTTAGTTATTATTATTATCCGTCAACAGTATGTGGGTATGACGCACAGTATACTGTGTGTTTTCGAATAGGAATAGCTGATAGAATATTTCCACCTTCTTCAACATATCAATGATCGGTTACACAGATGAGACTGGGAGCTGTACTAGTTATTTTCTAAACATTGACTCCACGTAAAGGCAACTGTAATTATCTCGCTTATGCCGTTTCATAATTTGAAAGTTTGCAATGAACTTTGTGATTCAGAAAAATATATAAGTAGATTTAAACATGAAGAACACCTGAACTTCTTGCCTTATAGTTCCAATGGTTCCCTTATACAGTTAACATGCTGCGAGGTATACGATACATTTTATTGCTTCAAGGGCTTTTTGTAACCTTAATACCCGTTTATTACGAATTTCTAACATCATCAGTTTCTGTTCGTTTAGAGGAGCAGGTGGCAAGTCACCATTTGGCTGCACTATGTGACGAGAAGCCTATAGAGCTCATGTCAGTCTGGTGTAATATATCGTGAATTTGAACATGCCATGGATAAAGACTGAATGATTTACAATTGCGAAAGAGTGTTGTAATATGCTATAGTTTGTTCGATAGTCAATTTCACATACGATTTAATGATTTAATAACCTCAATTATAAATTAATCTGAAATATTAATTACAAAAACAGATTCACATAAATAACTTGAACTTTTTGATGTGGCATATCATATCCAGCACGCAAGTTGACTGAAGTTCATTCAAATCTCTTATCCTTACTGAGGGATTGTTTCTTCTCAATAATCTAATAAATCGATGCTCACATAAGACTTCTTAAAAGTATTTGGCGCTTATAAATCAGCTGATATATTTCTGAATAAAGGTGAGAACAGATCTCGACCAAATTATTAAGACTTCATCAATTAAATTTTTGCTTCCTAAGGTTTTGTTCTAAATTTTGCACAAATGTTCACGTATATTTTGGAAGCTGATGCACCTATTAAATGTAAGAGATTTTCAGGAATTTGTCTTTTGAATGACTGTGTCAGTGATACAGAAACAAGTCAATATCACTGAAGTTAGTTGATGGGTTCATACATATAAAGAAATTTAAAAATTTACATTTATCGAATCGTT
This sequence comes from Schistocerca cancellata, assembly GCF_023864275.1. Taxonomy (NCBI): domain Eukaryota; kingdom Metazoa; phylum Arthropoda; class Insecta; order Orthoptera; family Acrididae; genus Schistocerca; species Schistocerca cancellata. The sequence continues at coordinate 454,129,619 of NC_064628.1, read as the reverse complement.
CTCTTAAGTGTTGATATCTGAATGGAGAAAAGAACAGCTTAACTACAATTAATACTACCTAACTTCTTAAATTCAACTCCAGACACTGAATAGATGCCAAATAGTTACTGTTTCGCAAAGGACGTTATTATTTTTCTCCTTGAATTTGCTTAGCGTTTCTCCAAATACTGAATAATGATAAGTGCTTACGAAACATCGAAATTTACTCCCATAAGATTTAGAATCAATTCTCAGAGCTCTTGTGTATAAAGTTACCAGTTGATAGGATCAGAAATTTCGATTTATGTGAACTGTATAGAACTACAATAGCGAGTTTAGTTTTATATAGCTCGATACCCGCTTCATCATGTACCAGTTTTACATTCAGCCCATCACTGCACTAGTGCTTCACCTTTTGTTTAGCTAGAGCCTCTGGTAGCGGAATAAGAAAATAAATTCATTGTTGTATGTGATAGGGCGCTGCAATAAAATTTTCCTGTAATAAAAATGTAAACGAAGATTTACTTCAAAGTTCCTTATTTTCTGACTCAAAAAAGGGCAGCGATGCTTCTTATAATCGGATTCTCTGACAAAATATATCACGAACACGAGCCAGCACACATCATTCAATCAAAAAACACTGTAATACACAAAAAAAGGAAAACGATACACCATGAAGGAATTATCCGAATGAGACGGAAATCGGTACATGTTGTGTACATGAACAGACAAACAAATTGTGAAATTTTTAGAATAAATTGTTGACTTCTTCAAGAGACCAAGCTTCACAAATTGAGAAAGCTAGTAACACGTTGGTCCACCTCTGGCCCTTATGCAAGCAGTTGCCAGATCTCTCCCCAACTGAGAACCTTTGGCGCTTTATGGCCAGGACTCTGCAACCATCTCGCGATTTTGACGATCTAACACGTCAATTAGACACAATTTGGCACAATAGCCCTCATGAGGCCATTCAACAGCTCCATGAATCAATGCCAAGCCGAATAACCCCTTGCATAATGGCCCAGAGTTGGACCAACATGTTATTGACTTGTTCAGTTTGTGAAAGATTTTCTCTTGTATAAATTGTCCAACTTTTATGAAATTGAAATAATTTGTTTGTTTTTAAATGTACATAACATGCACCGCTTTTCGGTCCATTCAGAAAATTCATACCTGGTGCGACTCTCTTTTTTTTCTTTCTTTTTTTTTTTCTCTCTCTCTCTTCGAGTGTATACCGAAACACATCGGTGGTTCTGGTGTTCTAGACAACACGTATCCCTTGACATGCAACATACTATGCGACTATAATCTAACTAGCAATAAACCTCAAATACCTGCCGACAGACCCAGCACTGACCAGGTATTCATTTTACTAATTATCTGTTACAAACGAAAACAAAAAATTAACTTTTTTTCCGCTTTCGACTAAATTTTACTTCCATACGTTCGTGAAAACACCTTTGAAATTATGAAACGGTCGCGCCAGAAATAGGCATTATGTACAAAATCTTAAGTACAGTATCTAAATTAGAAAGCATGGTATGCACAACACAAATACTCTGCAATGTCTCCTTCCGTATGCTGAGCGTAGCTGCTTCATGTGACTACAACGCGATTTTCTAAATGTCTCTTCATGGATTCCCTTTAGTTGATTCTACTGGAGGAATGTCTTAGCACCAAAGAATAAACATATTAAAATTTAATACATAAGGCGGCATTTTTTTCATGCAACTCAATGTTTATGATGTCATGTCACCTGATTCATGTGTCACGCAAAAATGTAATTTTGTAGGTACATTCAGCGTCATGTGTAGATACTGTCTACAAATGTGTCGCGAATAGAATTAGCACCAAAGAAGTAATAGAATTAAACATCATGTACAACACGGCACATTCCATGCATGTTCGCGTTTATGACTTCATACCTTCTGGAACCATGATATAATTTTGTAAGTTCATTTAGCGACATACTTGGATGTTATCTCCGAAATCATTTGCGAATAATGTTAGTACCATAGAAGTAATATATTTAAACGTCATGCTCGATGCCGCAATTTCACACGCATCTTATTATTTATGAAGTCGTATCTCCCGGACTATGATACGTAGATGCTTCTTACCCCACAGCGATTGTTAGCTGACAGTGAGGAATATGGGTACCAAGTTTGGTTGAAATCGATACCACATTTTTATAATATGTATGGATTCTCCATAGAATGAAGTTGAAATCTTACCTACGCGCTCAATGGTGGGATAATTTTTAATGAATCTCACGACTTACATTACTCAAGCTGAAAATACTCAGTACAATATGAATAGGATATCCATTCTTTTACTCACTGTCTATTGTTTACAATGCAAGACATTACTTCGTTTATAGCTTTCCCTTTCGCACTTTTCTAATAAAGTATAATTCTGTTTAGTTTTCACAGGCTTAGCGCTGCTCCTGGTTTTGGCGGCAGCGGCTGTGGGTGCCCACCAGCAGTCATTGGCTGACCCACCAGTATGTCCAGAGCGGGTCCCGGGCGTGACACTCAACATTACCTTCTATCCAAATGAAGATGACTGCACCAAGTACTGGGAGTGTGACAACGGAAACCTTTACAACGGATCGTGCACTGATGGCTTGATATGGAATCCCAACGTGGACTCTTGTGACTGGCCTTATAATTACGACTGTCCTTACGATAAGAAGGAGCAAAGTCTGTTGCCGGGTGAGGTTCCCCAACTGCAGTCACGCGCAGACCCACCAGTATGTCCAGAACGAATTCCAGGTGTGGCAATGAACATTACCTTCTACCCTAATGAAGATGACTGCAGCAAGTACTGGGAGTGTGACAACGGCAACCTTTACAATGGCTCATGTACTGACGGCTTGGTGTGGAATCCGAACGTGAACTCTTGTGACTGGCCATATAACTACGACTGTCCTTACGATAAGAAGGAGCAAAGTCTGCTGCCGGGTGAGGTTCCCCAACTGCAGTCACGCGCAGACCCGCCCGTATGTCCAGAACGAATTCCAGGTGTGGCAATGAACATTACCTTCTACCCTAATGAAGATGACTGCAGCAAGTACTGGGAGTGTGACAACGGCAACCTTTACAATGGCTCATGTACTGACGGCTTGGTGTGGAATCCGAACGTGAACTCTTGTGACTGGCCTTATAATTACGACTGTCCTTACGATAAGAAGGAGCAAAGTCTGCTGCCGGGTGAGGTTCCCCAACTGCAGTCACGCGCAGACCCGCCCGTATGTCCAGAACGAATTCCAGGTGTGGCAATGAACATTACCTTCTACCCTAATGAAGATGACTGCAGCAAGTACTGGGAGTGTGACAACGGAAACCTTTACAATGGCACATGTACTGACGGCTTGGTGTGGAATCCGAACGTGGACTCTTGTGACTGGCCATATAATTACGACTGTCCTTACGATAAGAAGGAGCAAAGTCTGCTGCCGGGTGAGGTTCCCCAACTGCAGTCACGCGCAGACCCGCCCGTATGTCCAGAACGAATTCCAGGTGTGGCAATGAACATTACCTTCTACCCTAATGAAGATGACTGCAGCAAGTACTGGGAGTGTGACAACGGAAACCTTTACAATGGCACATGTACTGACGGCTTGGTGTGGAATCCGAACGTGGACTCTTGTGACTGGCCATATAATTACGACTGTCCTTACGATAAGAAGGAGCAAAGTCTGCTGCCAGGTGAGGTTCCCCAACTGCAGTCACGCGCAGACCCGCCCGTATGTCCAGAACGAATTCCAGGTGTGGCAATGAACATTACCTTCTACCCTAATGAAGATGACTGCAGCAAGTACTGGGAGTGTGACAACGGAAACCTTTACAATGGCACATGTACTGACGGCTTGGTGTGGAATCCGAACGTGGACTCTTGTGACTGGCCATATAATTACGACTGTCCTTACGATAAGAAGGAGCAAAGTCTGCTGCCGGGTGAGGTTCCCCAACTGCAGTCACGCGCAGACCCGCCCGTATGTCCAGAACGAATTCCAGGTGTGGCAATGAACATTACCTTCTACCCTAATGAAGATGACTGCAGCAAGTACTGGGAGTGTGACAACGGAAACCTTTACAATGGCACATGTACTGACGGCTTGGTGTGGAATCCGAACGTGGACTCTTGTGACTGGCCATATAATTACGACTGTCCTTACGATAAGAAGGAGCAAAGTCTGCTGCCGGGTGAGGTTCCCCAACTGCAGTCACGCGCAGACCCGCCCGTATGTCCAGAACGAATTCCAGGTGTGGCAATGAACATTACCTTCTACCCTAATGAAGATGACTGCAGCAAGTACTGGGAGTGTGACAACGGAAACCTTTACAATGGCACATGTACTGACGGCTTGGTGTGGAATCCGAACGTGGACTCTTGTGACTGGCCATATAATTACGACTGTCCTTACGATAAGAAGGAGCAAAGTCTGCTGCCAAGTAAACCGACTGAGTGTCCTCAAACTTCAAATGGTAAACAACTGACAGTCACATTTTATCCCGACGAAAAAGATTGCACCAAATTCTGGTCATGCGACAACGGAAATCTCGTCAAGGGTTCATGTCCTGTTGGTTTGATATGGAATCCCAAGATTAATGCTTGTGACTGGCCTTATAACTACAAATGCCAATACTAGATTAGGAAATCTATTTCTGCAGTAGTAGAATCTGTCTGTCCACCAATAAGCCCTCTTACAGTTGGCATCGTCATATTTTATGCCAATAAAAACGACATCCAGCACTACTGGAAAGGTGTCTATGGTGAGGTAACAGAGTGTAACTGCGACTTTGACATGGTGTGAGACCCCAGCGCGAAAAAGTGTACTGTGTAAATTATTTAACTTGTAATACAGATACTGAGTAAGCTAAATTTATCTCGTAACCTCAGGAATCAACCGAAGGGAATGTTCGGCTTATCTCAGTAATATATCTGATTCCAGTTAATCATTTCTCCGACTCACAATAGTGCACTGTTTATCTGTAACTGAGTGGGAGATTGACCTTGATTTCATTACGAAATGTTGTAGTGATTTGTATATATTTATTTTTGTATTTGTAAAATAAATAAATTTATTTATGTATAACATGTGTTCTGAAATTATCCCAAGTCAAGTAGAGAATGATCTTGCGTGTTTCTTGAATATATTATTGCTCAAATTAAAGCCATTACAAATTTCAGGAGTTCGTGCCACTATCACCTGTTTAAATGTCACTGTCTTTCTTTTCTTAGATTTGTAATATCCTGATCTGATCGATCTGCTCTTTGAACTCGGATTGAAACGTTTAACTTCTGTAGTAAACAGCTGAACATCATGAAAGAGGCGAGACAATATAGTTATGAATTAAGGTTCATACAGTAGACGTTTGACAAGATACACAAATACACTACACAACAAAAGCACTGCACTCACTGTTTCGAGGATGGAGGTTCAAATTCTTGTCTGACCATGTAATCATGATGTCAATAGGTCATTTACAGGTGGTTTATTTTAAAAGGAAACGAAAGATCTCTATCCTGATCCTTGTTTGCTTAGACGTGTTGCTCCCTCTACTATGACTATGACCTCCATGGCACAAAAAATGGCTCTGAGCTCTATGGGACTTAACTGCTGAGGTCATCAGTCCCGTAGAACTTAGAACTAATTAAACCTAACTAACCTAAGGACATCACATACATCCATGCCCGAGGCAGGATTCGAACCTTTGACGTAGCGGCCGCGCGGTTCCAGATTGTAGCGCCTAGAACCGCTCAGCCACTCCGGCCGGCGTCCATGGTACATTAAACCTTAATATTCGTTCCTTCTTTCCTTCATGAATTACTTCATAGTATAGTAACGACGTAAACACTAGGCCGAAGGTTGTAATTCACTGAATCTGTAAGCCTTCGACTCACTGAAACAAGACATAACCGTTTAAATCACAGGTGGTAACTTATTTTTATCCTAATATTCACGTTAACAAACGGGAGCCATCAAGAACCTTTCGTTTATAAGATGTGAAATACACAGTGAACGTCCAGTACCCGTTGATTGGTCCCAAGAAACGGTTTCACTATCTTCCTATTCTGTTTAGTCAGATATATTTAACAGCCGCTCCACATGCGCTTTACACATTCATGTCTTTAATAATATCTTATACGTGTGTTACGTGTGGGACCGCGGCTATAGTGATTGTGTTCCGTAGTGTACATCGTCAAAATCATTCCATATGGGAAATAAACGTGTGTAGTTACTGATGCAACTCTTTCAGTTTTAAAACTTTGATAGTAAACTACCAAATTGTAGATGATATTGTTAGCAACAGCGAATCTATCGGAGTAGATAGTTAGAAAGGTTTACCTCATCGTGAATCAAACTGAAGATCCGTTCCTGTCAAATTTAATAAAAATATGGAATGTGACAGAGAATACCAGTAATAAAATAAAATTGCTTGCTGGATACAAGCACTGTTCTGTGCAGTGTAATTGTCTCCACAAAACACCTATGTGTCATCAGACCTGCCGGTAAAAATCAGCATTCTAAACTGATGCCGGCAGGTGTGGCCTAGCGGTTCTAGGTGCTTCAGTGTGGAACCACGCTACCGCTACGGTCGCAGGTTCGAATCCTGCCTCGGGCATGGATGTGTGTGATATCCTTAGGTTAGTTAGGTTTAAGTAGTTCTAAGTTCTAGGGGACTGATGACCTAAGATGTTAAGTGATACGGCTTACTATCAAAATAAATGAATATTTTTGCCTGTCAGTCATATTTGTTGAAATCTGCCTCATCGTAGTGTGAGTAATTGGATGATTCTGAGAGCGTCATTTCCTTACACGCTAATGAGCTGAGATGTATCTCGCGGAATGGTCGCGCAGTTTGAGGCGCAATGCAAGGATTGCGCGGCCCCTCCCGCCGGAGGTTCGAGTCCTCCCTCGGGCATAGGTGTGTGTGTGTGTGTATGTGTATGTGTATGTGTGTGTGTGTGTGTGTGTGTGTGTGTGTGTGTGTATGTGTTGGTCTTAGCTTAGCTTAAGTAGTGTGTAAGTCTAGGGACCGAGGATTTCAGCAATTTGGTTCCTTAGGAATTCACACACATTAGAACATTTGAGATGTGACAGAAACTACTAGGGAAGCATCGTCCATCATGATGCTTACCGTTAAACTAAAGGAGTGATCGTTTCTGGAAGAGTCAGCCAATATGTTGCTTCCACGCACGTATACTTTGTGAGAAGACCACGAAGGCAACATTAGAGAGATCCCTGCTCCCACGAAAGCATATCTACATCTACATCCATACTCCTCAAGCCACCTGACGGTGTGTGGCGGTGGGTACCTTGAGTTCCTCTACCGTTTCTCCCTTCTATTCTAGTCTCGTATTGTTCTTGGAAAGAAAGATTGTCGGTATGCCTCTGTGTGGGCTCTAATCTCTCTGATTTTATCCTCATGGTCTCTTCGCGAGATATACGTAGGAGGGAGCAATATACTGCTTGACTCCTCGGTGAAGGTATTTTCTCGAAACTTCAACAAAAGCCCATACCGAGCTACTGAGCGTCGCTCCTGTAGTCTTCGACTGGAGTTTATCTATCATCTCCGTAACGCTTTCGCGATTACTAAATGATACTGTAACGAAGCGCGCTGCTCTCCATTGGATCTTCTCTATCTCTTCTACCAACCCTATCTGGTACGGACCCCACACTGGCGAGCAGTATTCAAGCAGTGGGCGAACAAGTGTACTGTAACATACTTCCTTTCTTTTCGGATTGCATTTCCTTAGGATTCTTCCAATGAATCTCAGTCTGACATCTGCTTTACCGACGATCAACTTCATATCATCATCCACCTTCGTTCCTCCCGCCCTCGGTCACATACCAGTTGTGGCTTGAAGAGTGTAGATGGAGAGATGCAGAAGTAAATGTAGAAGACACTGTTGAGCTCTCATCGTTTACTGTAGATGTGAATTGTTTACTACTGGAGGTAGTAGCAAATGACTCAAGCCTTCTGTGATTCAAGACTCTCGTCTTCTTGGATTAAATCTTGGTAAGAAGAGGTACAAAACATCATAAAACATTAAAAAAGGTGACGCAAAATACGGCTTCGAACTTTAAATACATATATATCGGAAGCATACATAAAGAATCGAAATAAAGCCCATTAAAATAACACACTGGTGTATAAAACGTAATTGCCAAAGTAACTTTCGCATGATGTGTCTCTAACAAGTAACATAACTCGATGAAACTTGGACCACATATAGAAAGAACTGTTACAGTATTGTAAAGAAGGTAACTGAAGGAAACATTCATTGAGATAAATAGAAATGACATATTTATTCAAACACAATAATTCCACTGAAGTCACCGCGATCTATGATAGTCCCACAGACATTAAAAATGGTGGGACATGAATCTTCGTACGGTGTATGCGACAACTATAGACGGCAATGCATCCTCTACAACGTGGTCCCATTCTGACCACAAGGCTTCTGAAGTGTTCTTCTGATAGGGCGTTCCATAAACGCGGCTGACAACTGCTGGAAAGTCATTCGTGCATGTGGATATGCTGCAATACGTCTCACTAATTCATCCCATCAGGTGTCCGATTGTATTTTAAGTCTGTGGAACGGGTAGGCCAGTCCTTGATCCGAATATCCCAATGGTCCAAGATCTCCTCCAACTGCACTGTACTGTGCGATCAAGCACTGTCATCCCTGAAAATGAAGTTAGAGCCGAATGCACTTGTATGAGGAAGGAATACAGTGTCACAATAACGTTGACCGGGAACTGCATAATCTTCAAAGGTCTGGAGGCCAGTATGACTATACAACATTATGCTTCCCCATACCATAACCTGGACTACCAGAACCATCACTTTCGACACTGTACCTGGGTAAATTACTCGTTCCCATCCCTCGCCACCTGAGGATACTTCTGGAATCACTAGTCGGACTGAAGCAGATCTCATCTGACCATTGGACCCCACTGCTTGCTGGTCCAGTTGCCTGGCTCTCGAGACAATCGCAACCGGTGCATTCCTCTTAATAGTGGTTTCAAGTTGTACCCGCTGTTTGACGTGTGTTCTTTCTTTCCTTCTGAAGAAAGTGATGCTCAAAATGCAGAAAATTACATTCCCCTGTTGTCACCATTCTCAAAAGTACAAGAATCAAATATAAAAGACAGATCAAAGAATTATTTCGCAAATACAACCTTTCAAGCGAATCACTGTTTGGTTCCCGATATGGTAATAGTGCAAAATCAGCCATACTAGTATGCACGGAGGTGGTACTTCACGCTCGTGACGAAGATGAGTGTGTCACACCCATAGTTTTAGACTTTTTAAGACTTTTGACACTGTTGACCATGAGATGCGATTGCGTGAAAACAACAACTGAAAGAGACAACATTTATTTTTACATATTTCCAGCGAATCACATTCAAATGGTTCAAATGACTCTGAGCACTATGGGACTTAACATCTGAGGTCATCAGTCCCCTAGAACTTAGAACTACTTAAACCTAACTAACGTAAGGAAATCACACACATCCATGCCTGAGTCAGGATTCGAACCTGCGACCGTACCAGTCGCGCTGTTCTGGACTGTGGCGCCTAGAACCGCTCGGCCACTGCGGAATCACATTCCCTTGGTGGTCTGACCACTGCAATCGATAATTCAAACTTTTTTCTTTCATAATAAGCATGACTCCAAATCACTAGATTTACGGAATGGTTTTGAAACTGTTCCTCACAATCAGACTCAAACCAAATTTCGTGCCCTTTGAGTATCGTCTGACCTGTGAGACTAACTTTGCGATTTCATGTCGGAAAGGTCACAGTTCGCAGTAGTTTGAAACGTCCCCTTAGAACAATTATACAAGACTGTGCTTAAACTGACACACCATATTTTTTAGCGCAACGCAATCTGACTTCCAGAAATCCCTACAAAGGAATGGCTCTGACTAACATTAACCTGTACCTTTCACAAATCACTCACCTCACCAAAAATCTTCGTTACTCGAACTACTGCAATACAGAGAGTGCCACTACTGCCAGCTAAATAAAAGATTCAAACTACTGAAGGCACTAACTACTGATAGGCATAGTTAGCAATTGAAAGATTTTAATAGAGAACAAACAATGTATTTACCTTAATAATCATAATATATATAGCAGTTCATAATATCCAGTATAACAAATTTCAAAACTCCGCCATCTCTCTCCCCACATCCACCACTGCTGGTGGCTCACCTCCAGCTGCGCAACGCTATGCGCTGTTCACATCCAGCTGCCGCTGCCCAACACTACAATGGCAGACAACAATGCAAAACTAGCCACAGACTGCACACAGCACAGCCAGTGATTTTCATACAGAGCGCTACGTAACGTTGCCAATAAGAAAACATAAACAGCCTACTTACATAGCCCCCATGCTCCCCACAAAAAATTTTACAAATTGTTTTGGGCACTGGGCAATACATATTTGTTAAAATTTTTCATAATCGTAATTACAATAACAAAGAAATAAAATGCACACACTTATTGATACAATGTTGGTCAAAAGCTAAAATTGTCTCACAGTCCATAAAGATAGTCCTGATCATTCATCATAATAGTAATTACAGTTTTTTTTCACAAAGTCTCATTAGTAAAAGAAATTGCACACAGAAGTAGTGGATTTCCATGCAGTCTTGAAGAAGTAGTGTTGTCCTTCCAACGGAAAGACAGTGCTGACTCTTGACATTCTGACAGGTAATGGGCCACAACAGAGCAAACCCACAGCAGAGTCATTCGACGTTTTGAAGAATATTGGTAGGTAGGTCATCACAGAGTAGACCCCACTGTAGTCCTGGTAGAGATTGTGGTATTGGTGGGCCACCAGAGGTGCAGACCCACTGCAGTCCTTGTAGAAATAATGGTATTGGTGGGCCATCAAAGATGCAGACCCACTGTAATCCATGTAGAGACGGCCAGCAGCCGTCGGTTGTGACTGTGCAGGTGCACAATCACCATTGAAGAGTCTTGCGGATAATATAGCAAGTCCATAAACCACCACTTGTGCACTCACAAAGTGTTTGAATTGTCCTTAGAACCAGCAATGCAGTTATCCAGTCCCTTGCTGAATTATTAACACACGTGCAAACACTATCAGTCCCTACTTCTCACATATTGTCCATATACTATGACCAACAGAAACGGTGCAGTGAAATGTAACTTACAAGTTACTTAATTTGATGAACTGGTGTCAATTACAATTGTATAACATAAAAATACAATAACAAAGGTACAAAATACATCATTAAAGAACATAACAATACAGATAACATTTGTAGTACAAGCTTTACAAAAGAATCGAAATAACATATACATCAGTGTTACAGGAATTATGACATGAGTACATACATAAAAGATCAGAATAACTTGCAAAACATCAATTTCACACATGAGCATTAAAACAAAACAGAATAAATAATATCTAAGCATATTTTCAAGGTAAATAACATATTATTAATGCCAATTATATTTGAGGATAACAGTATTCCTCATCATAGTGAATATAGCTTAGTATTAGAAGAAGAAAAAATTCTATGAAACTACACAGAGACAGGAAGAAAAAAAATACACAAGGGTACACAAACACATAGTGGGATAACACAAAAGGAAAGGACAGGGTTCGTTTTCAGTGTAACATTTGGTACTGCAGTCCAACCCAAAACTTCATTCCATAGATCTTTCGTCTTATTTCGATATTTGCTCCAGCCAAAAAAATCCTATCCAAGCATGCTTTCTGTATTTATATGTTCACATTTTTCTTACATCATTATTTATTTTCCATTATCTTACCTCATCATTTATTTCCAAGAAAATCCTTCCTATACCTGCTTTCTGTACTTTTCTCGTATAACTTCTCAATGCATTTCTTCCAATTCATCGCAACTCATTCTCTTATAGGCTACCCCCTCTTAAGCTAACTTAAATCTACTGAGCTCAGATGCTAAACTAAGGGATGAGGCAATGCAGCAGCACAAAGCAATTAACACAAACAGCAAGGACAAAAAAAATGGAAAATTGCAAAGCAAGCTACAGTAAATCTAAATTACCAAGCAACGCAACATTACAACTAAAATGAGGCAATGTGCAGCAACAAGAAAAATAGATCAGTAGTAAAACTAGCTTAACAGAGTAATACAAAGTGAAATTTAGTAGCACTATGCCTGGCAAACAGCAGCAGCAACTTATATCTAAACATGACATAGCTCAAGCAAAAAAAAAAAAACAGATAAGGGAAATGTATATTCACATCTTAATGTCTATGTAATTAAAGTGGTGCACCACAACAACTTATCGTAAAAAAAATATTACCATGTACTTGACAAGAAAATTATGTATGCAGTTACTGTTACTAGTCCCTTTTTATTGTTATTTCCATTCCAAGAGCTCCTTTTTCGAAGAATGTGGATCATAAAATAATTATTTAATAGATCTGTTGACAGAATGTGTTCACATTAGCAAATGCATCTAAGTTTATTTTATAAAACTAATGCTGCAACACAGCTGGAAACCAGATATTAAACAAAATGAGCAATCTCTCAACTACAAAGACAATAGATGTAAAATGTTTCTCATCATTTCATTAGGAATTTTAGTAAATATCATAAATTACGAGCTCCACGGTATGCTTTCAACAAGGAAATGTCAATAGCGAGGATAATGGCCCCCCCTTTCTTTTTTCTTACCTGTGCCTCTGAAAAGGCCCTCAATAATGGCTTTTTCTTCAGGCGTCTGACACAGCTGGGTGCCCATGACCGCATTACGTGCAGGTGGTCACTTAACTTTCTTACGGAAATATTTATGACAGCAGTTTCCGCTACAGTGACAGTCTCATATAAAAATATTTCTCAGGTCAAGAATTTGCATCGCAAATGTGTAGAAACAAAATCCTATGAATATAACATTGTCCAAAAAATTTTCGTTGGTATTGTAATACATTGATGCATTTACATACATTTCATAACTCTTAAAGTATGATTCTTGGTTTCCAACACCCTTTTTATAAATCAGAGTCCCTAACCACTACTCCTTATTCCTCACCTTACTCGTCGACGCTTCTTCAATATTTCATCATAACAGATACGTAGCATAATCAAATAACTCATATAGCATCAGCTTACTGATCATAAACATACCGCAACAGCATAATACACATAGTCATCGTAATAATAACATCATAACACCTCAGTCAACTCTCACAATCGTCGTAGCTTCCTCCAATAATTAAAAAAAATTCTCTTCTCATGTCAAAAGTGTCATCTGCCTCAAACGTACTTTAAAAATCGTGATCCCATACCAAATACATCATTCAAAGCTCTCATAGTATCACAATGGTTCCGAAAAAATATGAACAGTTCACACAGTACAGACAAAATACAATTTCATAAGTGTGAAGTTACCCAATTGTGTAATTGCGTAAACATGTGTCATTGATGTAATAAAAAAAATGTTTATCTCACAGTAAAATGATCAGATAGCTGTGTAATTTGTATGTTAGAGGAATATGGTACCGATGTGTAAAGTTGTATAAGCAAATACCATATTAGCTAGGGCTCCTTGTGCTTGCCAAACACATGATACACAAAGTAAGCGTGTACCCCCCTGAGGATTATTGTAGTTATACCCTCAGGTGTTACAGATTACAGCAATGGAATGAAATGTATCATGGAAAACTTTCTTTGTAATTCAAAAATCTTTAAAAATAAATGTTTTAAGTACAAAATTAATCACTGAAATACGTGTCCTGTAGCGCTAAATGTGCGTCTTGCTGTAAGATAATCTCTGTATAAGTGTCGTAGTTATTGTCCTCCGAAAGTTAAGTTCTGCAGAAGTCCATGTACTTACCTCATGATAAACAAAAGTGAAATGCTTTGCCTATAGATATCTTACTAATTTCGCTTATTGTTGTGATGAAGAAATTACTGTGCTGTAACGTATTGTTGTGCTACGGAAAAGGCTGTCTCCTTGTAGCTATACCACAAAAGTTACTACTAAAACATGTTTTACTTTCCAGAATAATTCAGAAAAACTGTGCAGATATAAAACAGATACACCGCAAAAGCAACATTGTAAATCGTCACTCATTAGTAACGTCATGATATAATCGTGTAGCTGTCACATAAACTAACCACTGTGTCATCTGGTATCTCTCAGAAAGTACTTTAATTCAGAATGTATTTTCAAATAAACCAAAATGTTGCATTAAAATCTCATTAGCAGTACTGGTAAATGTTCAAAGTATGTGAGCCTTATAGTCGTTACGTAATCGTGCAACTAACAAGCAAGAATGTACACACACAATAACACTGTATCGTCTGTTCGCAATAACAATGCATTCGTAATTTCTGTTTAAATAAGTTCTCTTGGTTCTTGACTGGATATTTAACTTCAAAACATTGTTGCATGTTAACAGTTTCTCAGCGCGACAAATTGTACAAGTAGCGTGAAGTGAAAATTGCAAAGACTAAGTTAAAAAGCAGATTATCTGTCAATAAACGGTTTTACATGGGAAATGTGGTGTAAACCATTACTCTTCCTAGTACGCAGAGTTTCAACTTCACAGCAATTATCATGTTGTATATGTCGGTAAGGAATGCCAAAATTTTTTCTCAAGGTTAGCGTCTATGTTATTTTTCCCTGAGTCAGCGGGCGCAAGTGGCTGCCTGCAGTGCGAGTCATTGTCTGTTTCTTTGTTGGCGCGTGTCGTTATTGGGATTTGGAGACCTAACTTCTACAAATTCGCCTTGCCGAGAAGGTCCTGCTCTGTTTGAAGCTCGCCAGTTCTGATGCAATTCAGGTCTGTCGTTACGATCATATCGTCTGTCGTCATGTCGGTAGATTCCATAGTTTCTTTCGTGTCGGTCACGTGGTGGAGAATTTCTCCCTGAATCGTAACTGCGTGCTGGACCGTTGCATCTAAAGTTATTCTGTCTCCCTTGATTATAATTATTTTGGTTCCCATATTGTCTGTTTCTCTGTCTCTGTGATAGTCATTACCGCGGAGAGGTGATCTTTCCCTGTAATTATTACTACTCTGCCAACGGTTGTCATGCGGGTGGTGTCTGTTTCGGTCACGATTTACATTGAAAGGATAGCCTTGTCGTATATTATTTCTGTCATCGCAGAATTGTGACGTATGTGATCTGTAATTATTGTGCTCCTGTTTTCGCGTTTCGCGATTGTCAGTGTCAATTTCCAGTTCTTGTAACAGTCCCTGAAAAGCTTCAATGTCCTCTTTGCAACGTCCTGCCAAAATAATATGTCGTAAATGTTCAGGTAATTTGATTAAGCAAATGCGTATGAGTTCTGAGGAGCTGTATGGGTTTGACTGGTACTGATTCTTGTGCAACATGTCTTCAAAATATTTCACAATACTGGAAAATTCAGATTGTTCGAAATGTTTCATCATTATGATGCTATGTTTTACTCGGTCTTGTGTAGCTTGAGACCAATATGCTGAGAGGAACGCATGGTAAAATTCTCGTTCACTGTGACAACCGTGAATGACCGATCGCATTCTTACAGCTGGTTCATTCTCCAAGTAGCCACACATAAATTCTAACCTGTGGGAGGAAAACAATGAGAGAATTGATGGAGCCACGCTTGTGGATGAATGTCGTTGGCAGAATTCTTAAACGTTTTGAATTTACGTTTAGTAATGAACAGCTTATAGTCAAAATCATCGTGTCGGCGAGTAGCATATCGGTCATTGTTACGTCGTGTCGGTGGTTCCATCTCAAAATTCGGTGTACCTTGCCAATTTCTTTCATAATTTCCGAAGTGCCCTGAGTTATTATTTTGTGGCTGTTCCGTATTTCTATGTTCCTCTTCCCGTATTGGAGCGCGAGTGGCCTCTGAAATACGTAATTCTTGTATTACCTGTGTCAGCTGATCTTGTACTTCCCGGAATTCTTTTTGGTGTTGCGTATTAATTTGATTCTGATTTTGTTTGAATTTCCTAATTTGTTCGCACTCTTCTGTGTCAGTGATGGCTACAGGTCTTGTGTCATTCAGATCATCATCTACCATTGCAGATAAGTTAGTGAACTGATCCGAAAGTTCGGCTACTTTCTCCGATAGTGTACTTATTTCCTCAGTGTGTTTTTCTGAACCAAGTTTCAGAGTGTCCATTTGTGTTGAAATCGTATCTGCTGTGTCCTTTAAGTTTTCTTGAGTTTTTGCAAGTTGAGTAACCGAATCGGCACATGCAACTGAGTCAATTTTAGTTTGCAAGGTGTCGTGATTTTCATGAACAATAGCTTGGAGTTCTTTTATGGCTGCTTCGTGATTCTGTAATGCATTTTCATGCCGCGAAAAAATAGGTTGAAAATGCTCACAAATTTGTGTTTTTACATCATTACAGACTTTTTGACATTTCGATTCAATGTTATGTAACTCAGTAGTTAAATCTTCACGTGTTTGTTCAAGCTAATGTTCCACTGAGTCTAACTTTTGAAGCTTTTGTTCCATTGTGTCTAACTTTTGAAGATTTTGTTCCATTGTGTCTAACTGTTGCTGTGTTTGTCTCTGGTGTTGTTCCATTGTCTCTAACTTTTGAAGATTTTGTTCCATTGTGTCTAACTTTTGAAGCTTTTGCTGTGTTTGTCTCTGGTGTTGTTCCACTGTCTCTAACTTTTGAAGATTTTGTTCCATTGTGTCTAACTTTTGAAGCTTTTGTCCCATTTGTTGCATTAATTGTAATAACAATGCACTGGTGTCTGAAACATGTTCCTCAGTGCTATTCGGCAATACATTTGAATCGGCAATATTCGCAGTTTGAAAAGCAGAAAATGTGTCTTGACTTATTTGAGAAAAGGGTGAGGACGCAAAACCTGAATCTACAGTATTTGCAAGATTGTGTCCTGTCATTTCGGATTCCTGAGGCAAGCTGTTGCCGACCGATCGATCGATAATGCTTCCTTGTTCACTAATTGTTTCACTGTCTACACCATTGTTTGCAGCCCGCTCCATATCCTTATGTACAATTACCAAATTACTACTTTGAACATTAGTTAATTCATTACTCGGTGGAGCTAACACACTGCTTTCGTCTTCACTGTCATTTCTCAGTTTACTTTGGAGCCTAGTGTTACGTTTCTCACACGCCATTATTGTCACAATATTTCACACGACAAGACAGAAAAACACAATTTGAAGAGCAAAAATAGGGGAACACATTAACATAGCACTGAAAATAATATCTAGTTAATTGCAAGCGTAGCAGCGAAATACTTGGTGCAAATCCAAATGCATGCCACAACTGTTTTACTGTACAACAATGAAAGGCTGCAACTACAAAGGAGATTCTCTCTACAATTACGAGCTAGCAATAAACAAAAACTACACTAATTACACAAACTACAAGAAAATATCAGATGATTCCAGTGAGGTATCCTCGGCTAAGTGTCGACATATGAAACGTCCCCTTAGAACAATTATACAAGACTATGCTTAAACTGACACACAATATTTTTTAGCGCAACGCAATCTGACTTCCAGAAATCCCTACAAAGGAATGGCCCTGACTAACATTAACCTGTACCTTTCACAAATTACTCACCTCACCAAAAATCTTTGTTACTCGAACTACTGCAATACAGCGAGCGCCACTACTGCCAGCTAAATAAAAGATTCAAACTACTGAAGGCACTAACTACTGATAGGCATAGTTAGCAATTGAAAGATTTTAATAGAGAACAAACAATGTATTTACCTTAATAATCATAATATATATAGCAGTTCATAATATCCAGTATAACAAATTTCAAAACTCCGCCATCTCTCTCCCCACATCCACCACTGCTGGTGGCTCACCTCCAACTGCGCAACGCTATGCGCTGTTCACATCCAGCTGCCGCTGCCCAACACTACAATGGCAGACAACAATGCAAAACTAGCCACAGACTGCACACAGCACAGCCAGTGATTTTCATACAGAGCGCTACGTAACGTTGCCAATAAGAAAACATAAACAGCCTACTTACAAGTTGACAGAATGTGATAAGGTGATCCTAAAATACATTTGCGTTTGCTGAAGAAATCGTTATAGGGCGTCTGCTCTTCTAAATTTGTATAAATGATTTAGGGGACAATCTGAGAGGGTTTCTTCGATTGTTTGCAGGTGATGACTTCGTTTATCGTCTAGTGACATCAAAATATCAAAGTGAGTTACTAAACAATTTTAGAGAAGATAAAAGCACGGTGTAAGATACACCAATTAATTTTGAGTACGAGCCGCCCCACTTGAATACCAAAAATCTCCATTACATTTAAGTTACACAATAAATCACACGAATTTATATGCAGATATTACAAGTACTAACAATTTTATTTGGAACCAGCACATACAAGATATTGCAGGGAAGGCGAACTAAAAACCGTTTTTCTTTGAAAAAACACTTCCATCGTGCAACAAGTCTACTATGGAGACTAGTGTATGGAACCCTTATTAGAAAGCATTTACGGAAGAAATCTAAAAAGTTCAATGAAGGGACATTCGTTTTGTATTACTATGAACCAAGGGCGGGTGCGTCACGGGTATGAAAAGCACGGATATGATAAGCGAGTTGGAGTGCTAGTCATTAAAACAAAGTCGTACTGTGTGGCGGCGCTATCTTTTCCCAAAATTCAATCAAGTTTCTTCTTCTAATGTCAAAATATTGTCTGGACTACAACCTACATAGAGAGAAATTACCATCGTGACAAAACAGGAGAATTCAGAAATTGAACGGTGAGATTTAGGTTTTGTTAAACGGTCAGATTTAGGTTTACATTCTTTCCAAGTGGTATTTGAGAGTGAAATTGTGGAAATAGTGTCTAAAAATAATTCTAAACAACCTCTGCCAAAAACCTGTGAACTGCAGAGTAGCTTTGTGGATGTAAGCGTAGATACTCGGAACTACTTATGTATTAGGAGTAGAAGGAAATAACGGTCACCCGAATGATGAATTCACATAAAATTTTTCTAACGTACATGTTCTGCACATTTTGTAGATATGTCTGTTATATTTTAGCACTTACTTCTAAATACAGTTGACACATATTTCTTTATTAATGGCCCGTCGGGGGACGTTTCAGCCTGTATACATCAAAAGAAATAGCTTTGTTACAGCATTATTTATACTATTCCGATCTTTGTTACCGACACAAGAACCCTTTACCAACTCTTGCCGATAGTACTGTTTTCAGCAGTCCTATCAGCATCAGTAACATTTCTGCATGTGATTTGGCGATAACAAGTATTCTTTATCTTGTTTGTAACATGAAACAAATTGTCAGCTCCCTAATATGAAGTAACTGTTTAAAAAGTACTAGCAATTCTGGCAAATGAATTTGTTACTGAAACGCTCAAATGGCACTAGTTAAATAACAACTGCGAAGACTGTTTTTCATTTATTGAAGGCTTGGCCGTTGTGGCCGAGCGGTTCTAGATGCTTCAGTCCGGAACCGCGCTGCTGTTACGGTCGCAGGTTCGAATCCTGCCTCGGGCATGGATGTGTGTGATGTCCTTAAGTTCGTTAGGTTTAAGTTGTTCTAAGACTAGGGGACTGATGACCTCATATGTTAAGTCTCATAGTGCTCCGAGGCATTTGAACCATTTGAAGGCTTGCCAACTTACAGCTATGCTGCTTTGTCAGCTTTGAACCACTGTCATACCATTTTATTTCCTTGGCCTTCCCTTAGAGCTGACGCTAAAGCGGTAAGTAGATTCGTATTATATCGAATTAAAGTATTGAAGGCTGATAAATTCACTGGTCCAATGAAGAAATACTGGGTGGCTCACGAAAAACCAGCCAGGAGACAGGTTGCTCGCAAATTCCGGACTGACTGTTGCCCGCCACGAGCAGATACAACAACAGATATATAAACATATACTAATTACATAATAAAGAAATAACAAATAAGCTAATGCAAAAGTCTACATTTACTGAACGAATGACAAATGGCGGGCTATAATAAGCAGTCTAGTAGCCGGGGCCCGTTTTCCGTGCGCCACCATGTATTACGTAACCACAACCTGCTCTCGCAAATAGTAACTCGTTTTCTGCAACATCACGGACAGCAGGCGTATGTCCTTTTGGAGAGGTACATTCCAAAACGGTTTTACAGCTATTCAAAAGTGGGGTAGCAGAATCACGAACGTGTGCTGGCGTTACTAACATAAAATACAATACTGATGTAGCTGCCGCCACACATTTGGGAAGGCTGCGCTCCCAAAAGGGAGAACATTTACTCGAGCGATGACGTCGCTGCTAGTCATCGTGAGATTTGTAGCCATTCTGATTGGAATAGCAGCTCTGCCAACGGTCTCTCAGAATACGTGCACATGCGTTTGTGAAAATAGATAATCGAGGTAACTAACATAAAAAAGGGAACAAAGAGACGCACTATATGTTGTTTTCCTATTCTTTTCTTTTCTTTTGTAATTTCGTTGTAATCGGATGCTTACTATGACAATGAGCGTTTACCGCAGACGAGCAGTAAAGGCCTTTTTTCAGACTGTGAGGTTCTTAACAGACACATCGCAAGCTAATTATACTACATAAAACGAATTCATGAATAATATTTCGTCTGATAACAATTGTCCGATTTTTTTCTCCGGCTAGTCGAGTTTTGGCTTCAATCATAGCACATGAATATCAATAAACGTTTTACCAAATGAAACTTTCCAGTGAGTCAATAATATTATAAGATACTAAAAGCTGTCTACAATAGGCAGAATTGTGCCGTACTCAAGTTTTCCTTTCACTGTAGAAAGTCTCAGTGAAGAAACACTTAAAAGGAACATGGATAGATTCTTGGTGAGATGCAGAAAAGGCAACGTGAAGATCGTAGAAGAAGCAGTTAGGCAGCAGAATAGAGAAAAGACAGCTGCACCGTTTTTGAGTGAAGAGCGTGTTGAGCAAACTGATACTTATTGTCGTAAATGTACGAAAATCATATTAGCAAGCACTAGACAAAGTTCGGCTGCCGAAATCTTAAATGACTAGCCGAACCCTGTCTTCCAGTTCTTCGAACGTGTGGGGGTTGGTTTCATGCACCTTGTCTTTCAACATTCTCCAAATATGAAACTGAAACGGATTTAGATCTGGAGAAAGAGGAAGGTAGACAACTGTTCTATCATTAAAAGCAGTTCGTATTGCGGTCATAGAAGCATTGGCTATGTGTGGTCTTCCATTGTCCTGCATCAAATAAAAGTACATCTTTTCGTTAGTTGATAGTTCTCAGAAAAGGGGGTAGTATGTTGTTCACATACCTGTCAGAACGTATTGTTTTGTCCGTAAACGATTGGTCTAATAAATCGTCTTGCACTAATTGTACACCAAACCCGTGTTTTCACATCATGCAGAGGTTGTTGATGTAATTCATGACGATTTTCGGAGCTCCAGCGTCGACTGCTCTGAGAATTTATGTACCCTGACAAACACAGCCATGCTTCATCACAAAAAAGCATCTCAAGTTCAACTTCCCCGTCGTCCACAGACTGTAACAGCTCGTTGGAATAAGAACGTGGAACAACAGTATTTGCCTACCGGAGTGGCCGTGCGGTTCTCGGCGCTACAGTCTGGAACCGAGCGACCGCTACGGTCGCAGGTTCGAATCCTGCCTCGGGCATGGATGTGTGTGATGTCCTTAGGTTAGTTAGGTTTAATTAGTACTAAGTTCTAGGCGACTGATGACCTAAGAAGTTAAGTCGCATAGTGCTCAGAGCCATTAGAACCAACAGTATTTCTGTTCCTCATCTCGTGCAATATCGTTATTCCGTTTCTGCACAGCTCTGTGAGAAGATGCAATCTGAAGTGCCAAACGGCGCAGACATTTTCTCGGACGCCCTATCTCGTCTACTTTATTTTCGCTTTAAACAATGGGTTCTCCAGGCCTTCGTTGGTGCCAGACAGATCCAGTCTCTTTAAATTGACTCACTACTATGCGTAGCGTCGAAGCATTGGGACCATGCACACCGCGTAAATTCCGTATGCATTCAAGCCCACATTCCACATACGATATTGATCTTGCATAGTTCAGTACAAGAAACACTCGTTGATCCTTCGTGTATACAATACCGAATGGAAAATCAAGCGGAAACTCAAAACGAAACACCCAGACACTCACTCGCACAGTATAGAAGACAGGAGTACGATGTACAGGGCTATTACAAATGATCGAAGCGATTTCATAAATTCACTGTAGCTCCATTCATTGACATATGGTCACGACACACTACAGATACGTAGAAAAACTCATAAAGTTTTGTTCGGCTGAAGCCGCACTTGAGGTTTCTGCCGCCACAGCGCTCGAGAGCGCAGTGAGACAAAATGGCGACAGGAGACGAGAAAGCGTATGTCGTGCTTGAAATGCACTCTCATCAGTCAGTCATAACAGTGCAAAGACACTTCAGGATGAAGTTCAAAAAAGATCCACCAACTGCTAACTCCATTCGGCGATGGTATGCGCAGTTTAAAGCTTCTGGATGCCTCTGTAAGGGGAAATCAACGGGTCGGCCTGCAATGAGCGAAGAAACGGTTTAACGCGTGCGGGCAAGTTTCACGCGTAGCCCGTGGAAGTCGACGAATAAATTGGCTCATGCCACAACTGGAGACCGACAGCGCCGACTTCTTTCAAAAGGATGGTGCTCCACCGCACTTCCATCATGAAGTTCGGCATTTCTTAAACAGGAGATTGGAAAACCGATGGATCGGTCGTCGTGGAGATCATGATCAGCAATTCATGTCATGGCCTCCACGCTCTCCCGACTTAACCCCATGCGATTTCTTTCTGTGGGGTTATGTGAAAGATTCAGTGTTTAAACCTCCTCTACCAAGAAACGTGCCAGAACTGCGAGCTCGCATCAACGATGCTTTCGAGCTCATTGATGGGGACATGCTGCGCCGAGTGTGGGAGGAACTTGATTGTCGGCTTGATGTCTGCCGAATCACTAAAGGGGCACATATCGAACATTTGTGAATGCCTAAAAAAACGTTTTGAGTTTTTGTGTGTGTGTGCAAAGCATTGTGAAAATATCTCAAATAATAAAGTTATGTAGAGCTGTGAAATCGCTTCAATCATTTGTAATAACCCTGTATCTGTCTGAGGACCGGGGCCCAGTGACATACGGGCTGGGAAAGCCCGGACTCAGCGCAGTCGCAATAATGAGTTCTAGGAACAACATTCGAAGCGATTAAACATGACAAAAAACTCACAAAAAACACTAGTACACTCAGTCTCCAGTGTAGGGGGTACGCCGTGTTCGAAAACTACGCATAGCGACAACTTGCAGACGCAGCGGCAACAGCCGACAATCGCGCCGCGCGACTCGCGGACGCCTCCCTGAACGTCTTTGATGACTGAAATATAAATGGAAAATGCATAGCAATACAGAATATCTGCACCATTCGTATGGTTTTTATATTTTTGCGTTGACTTTTTACTTGTTTTATGTATTACAGAAAAATATTTTTTGGTTCGCAACTACAGCTGCAGAGAACTATTAAGATTGAGATCTTAAACATTGGATGAAACATAATCCAAGGCTTCAACCCAACGAACATAGTAAAGGCATTTGTTAAATCTGAATTGAAATGTGTAATCGAAAGTGAATAGTCGCTGTCGATAGGCAGGCTATAAAATGAGAAAAACGTTTGGCTTGGCGATGGATTTTGAAACACGAAACGTAGAGCAGAGTGGATATGGATTCATGTAACAAGCTATTTTCATATTTGGTTCTACCGAAGTAATTACAAAAGAAGTGGAAAATACTAACCATTCAATTGCCACTGTCATTTTTGTTGAGACAAATGGTAAATAATCGAAGAGTTATTTAAAATAATCAACACGCTAAAGACCCTGTCGAGACAGGGTCTAACAATGCGAGGATCCAGCTGCGATGAAAATTCTAGCTTTATGACGCTTTTAAACGACTGAGCAGAATCTGTGGCAGAATTGGAAATCCTGCTTACAAACATAGGGTTACAAGTGCCTTCACACCGGAACCACAATGAAATTCTCCCGGTGAAGGCAATTACATTGTTGTCAGGAAATGTGGATGACATATTTGTTTAAAACTAGCGATGTATTACAAACTGAGCAAGTTCGTGTATGCATCAGTATTTTAACATTTTTTTCCACGGACGGTACTTCGATGAAGATATTTAAATCCTGCACAAGTTACTACTCTCAAAACGCAGATGCACGTGTTACGACGCCATTAATGTTTCTGGCGAAGTCTCAGTGTTGCAGTCACGAATGTGCAACGAAGATCCTATAACGTTGTTCGTGCATAGTGATGATGATAAACTTAATCTCGCCGTACAGGAAGAAAATGAAAAAATCTCACCAGCAAGGAAATTCACTGGAATAATGAAAGATTTAATAAACTTTGTACAGCGCTCACGGAAGCGCTGTGTTCAGCTGAAAGAACTGCTGAAAGAAACCGAAAAATAATTGCCTTCTCCATTAGCTTACTGACCAGCTTAGTTAGTTATTTAAAGATCCGTAGACCATTTGAATAATATTTATATCAAAGCTATATGGAACTAATCGATTTGCAGGAAAGTATAGATAATGAATTATAACAGTAATAAACATATTGTTTTTGAGTCCCATGAGGCAGCTGCAATTAAAAATTTGGTATATTTCTTTCCTAGGCTACCATATTTTAAATAAAAATTCGTCCATGGAACGGAAGGAGTTGTCCAGGAGAAATGATTTTGTTACGTTGAAAACTTTTGTGCTATTGGGTAAACGATAAAAAATATTGGTTGTAGCATTGGGCTATTGAACTCCTTTCTGAGCCACATACAACTTCAATAATAGGTAATAAAGGTCATTTTTCTTCCAACGTTGTAGGTATGGACATCACTATCCTTCCCAAATTGTGGTCGATTATTTATCACGAGCTTTACTACTGAACGAACTTGCCGTGCTGTTATAATGTCTATCTCCTTCAAGAGGTGCCTGCAAGAAAAGTGCGAATGTATACCAAATATTGTTCTTACTGTTCGCTTTTGTCCAATCAGTGCCTTCTCTCTAAGTGGTGAGTTACTCCAGAAAACAATCGTACAAGATATTACTGTGTGGACATAATCAAAATATGTCAAGAGGCGATTCGTTCATTTCCAAGAGCAGCAACTATGCGAAGAGCAAAAGTAGCTGAACTTACTGTTTGAGTAACTCAGTAATATGTTTCATCCAGTTTAAATTTTCATCAATAAATACTCGCGTAAACCTGAAGAATTCTATCATGTTTAGGGTCTCCTGTTCATGTGCTACACCAGTTGGTGATATGATCCTATCTGTTGTTCAAAGCCAGCCGGTGTGGCCAAGCGATTCTAGGCGCTTCAGTCTGGAATCGCGCGACCGCTACGGTCGCAGGTTCGAATCCTGGGTTGGGAATGGATGTGTGCGATGTCCTTAGGTTGGTTAGGTTTAAATAGTTCTAAGTTATAGGGAACTGATGACCTCAGATGTTATGTTCCATAGTGCTCAGAGGCATTTGAACCATTTTCTTGTCGTTCAAAACTAAATATCATCTGTTTTATCAAATCTAGGGAGAGTTAATTTTCAAAGAACAGCATAATAATTCTTACAAAAACTTTGTTAAGAATCTCTTCTGCAGCTTTCTCTACAATCTAAGTATACTACAAGGGCAAATTATAGACAACCAATGCAGTCATAGTATGATCGTTCTACTGACTTGGAAACTGATCGGCCGAAGCATCACGATTGCATAATTATTTGCAGACGTTCGAGTGCCAGTTTGATTTAGCAAGTAGAAATTTAAACATGGAATTACATAAATCTAATTTATGTGTCATCAAATTGTATTGAAGAACCAGTTACTGATATTTTAAGTGCTTCTATAGATTTGAAATTTGAAGAGATCTGGCGGAAAAAAGTTCGAACTCTTGCTGATCTATATTTTGATGAACATAAGCATACGCGTCACTACAAATCATTAAAACTTCTCGACTGAAGTATCAACGATAATATTAAAATTAAAACACCTCAAGAACTTTGCAGAAAATCATAGTTTGAAGTTTTCGAAAAATTAACTGTGTTTCTCAATATCGGACTGGTCAATGATTCCACAATTTTTTTTTTAAATCTTCGGCAGAAAATACTCTAGGACATCCTATAATCGTCGACAACATTGTAAAATTTTATGAAAATTATTTTGGTGTAGCGATAGTGACATGTTTCTGCAACTTAAAAGCAGACGAAGTACTCAGGTAAAAAGTTGAAGGAAGTTGTAGAGTTTTTTAAAAAAAGATATGTGAATGTACAAGAACACTAACCCCAGAGTCAGTGCGCTTCTTTCGCTTGTTTGTTACAGTTCCTGGACCATCCTGTTCGCTGCGTTGAGTAGCCGTGCGGTCTACGTCGTCTTGTCACGGTCCGCGCGGCTCCTCCCTTCGGAGGTTCGAGTCCTCCGTCGGGCATGGATGTGTGTGTTGTCCTTAGTGTACGTTAGTTTACGTTAGATTAAGTAAGGTGTAAGCTTAGGGATCGATGACCTCAGCAGATT
This sequence comes from Schistocerca cancellata, assembly GCF_023864275.1. Lineage (NCBI taxonomy): Eukaryota > Metazoa > Arthropoda > Insecta > Orthoptera > Acrididae > Schistocerca > Schistocerca cancellata. The sequence goes on along the minus strand of NC_064628.1, from coordinate 454,103,081 downwards.
GGTCTCATAGGTCTTACCACAAATTTCCGAATTTCCATCCTGTTCTGATGAACGAGTTTTTCTTTTTCACGTCGATTCAAAACTTATTTAAGATAAACAATGTTGCAAGATCGGCTCAGCCATATCGCTGTTTGGCATATTTCTTGAGCCGTTACCAATAAACTAGATTTATATTTTTTTTGTTAAATTTTTTTCGCTACACGTTAAACGCAGCACAACCTTTACATTGTGCAAGTTATTTTTTGTATTCAATGACATTTAATTACATAAATAACATTTTAAGAAAAGTTTTGAATTTTAATGTAATTTTCATTCATGGGAAATCTTTTGTGAACAACTGCTCACTGAGACAAAATATAAACAGACGGTACTGGTCACTAAAATAATAGTTTCATATCCAACAAACGCTAACAGCGTCCTTCCGCATTCATTCTTCGTCCAAAAGAACTGAAGGATTGTTTAAAAACCATAACAAACCAGGTTCTACGAAAGTTTCGACGTGTGTCACCACACTGAGCGTGTGTCAAATCTCTTTTCCTAAACAACGTCTCCTTTTTCATATATTCACACAGAGAAGTAAACAGATATGACGGTATATGTCTCGCTACGAATTAATAAAACTATATGCACTTAAAATGTGAAACAAGGGTAATTCAAAAAGTATGTTACACATTATTAATGCAGGCCAAGTGACTTTTATTGAATGCTGAACTACACTTCATAGTGACAGTGTTTGTCAACATAGTTTCGACTACGGTGTCGGGTCCGAATTTTGCCTTGGGCGTGGATGTGTGTGATGTCCTTAGATTAGTTAGGTTTAAGTAGTTCTAAGATCTAGGGGACTGATGACCTTAGATGTTAAGACCCATAGTGCTCAGAGCCATTTGAACCATAGTTTAGAAGTCTCTGTTTACCGCGAAGCCATTCGGAAACCGCTGCGTCGTTCTCATAGTTTGAAAATCTCTCTCCCATCAGATGTTCTTTTAGCTTGCTGAAAAGTCCGCATGGTGCGAGATTTGGACTTCCCAGTCAGCAACACCCACCTCTGTGCGGCCGTGGTCAGATTGCTGGCTCCGTTTCACCAGGGCTGGACGCAGTATAGCATTTGGTCAATATTACTGACATAATTTTCACCGAAAATGTGTGTTTGATTTAGATGTTTTGCCAAAAAGGATCTTACTGTCTAGCGTACTTCAGCTCGAGCATGTCTGCAGTTACCGCAGCATTTCAATCACTCTTTGCCGTTTTAGCCGCACACTGTGATACCTCTGCCACCTGTAGCGCAGCAAAAGTGTGTCTGTAGATAACCCGCAACATATGCTGTCTTCTGACAAGTCGCCACTATCATTGTGCAATTATCTTACTTCGAATAACATGTTTGACTTCCTTTCCGAAACATCGAGGTAGATTGCAACCGTGTGCCGCACCGGGACTCAAATCTAGGACCTTTACCTTTCGAGGATAAGTGCTCCACAGGCTGAGCTATCCAAGCACGAATCACTATGCACTATCAAATCTTTACTTCCACCAGTGTCTCACCTCCTAGTTCTGAGATCCCTACCTATATGAGATACATGCACGTAGGTACTTGTCAAGCTACCAATTGAATACAGCAGTTCGATTAAAGCCGACTCTGTCCAGGTAAACTGCTACGGATAAAACTTGCAATGTGAGGCACAGTCACACAGATGAATCTACTCTTGGTGTAGTAGCATACAGATATGGGCATCTTTAAATGAAGTAGTGAATATGCTCCTATGCCTATTGACACCACGCTGTCCATGCAATCAAAAACATGACCCCAAGAATCCTGAGATCATTTTCAGTTACTTCGACGCAAGAATGATGCCTTACAATCATAAGATACTCACTACAACCATCAACATATAGGAAATATACTGAACTTCACTAATTTGAACAACGGCAGAAAATCTTAACGATTTCAATGTCGTGAGTGAACGTAAGATCCATAGAGAATCAAGCTACTGATACACACACGGTAGGTAAGCACTTCAGTGCAACGTCTATCTTTGTATTAAAAAACAATATAACTACAGACATCCTGATCCAGACAGGATCAAACTACTAAATCACAAATATCAATTCTGTTGACTACCAAATTCTTAGTTACTTCCGGGCTGTCGACAGTTGTGAAGTTGGTTCATCTTTGTAAATAAACTACGAGAGCTAATTCTAGACTAGTTCAATGAGAAATAATGAGTTTTTGTTGCAAAATAGTTTTATTTTCCTGATTGTTTAGCCCAATGTAATTTCAGTGAGAATTATATAACTTCCGTTATTTTGTTTTAATCAGCTTGTAGTTCGGTATTTCTAATCACACCGTGTCTTCGCCAGTTATTTTGACATGCGTCAGATTGATGTGGTGTTAAGCATATGACTGAGAACTCCCTCTCTGGTGAGGCTGCAAGCTGTCAAAATAATGACGTATCTGATCCAGGTCTCTTAAGTGCCCCACACGAGCGACAGATTGCAGTGATCCATCCCAAGCGATATCGCTGCAATCGGTCGCTCGACTCGACCCAGCCAAATACGAGCGATTTACCGAGCAATTTTATCTCTGTCTACCGGTGCCATTGTGTCGAGAAGTTCTGCTATGGGACATGAACTGCTATCTTTAGCTGTAGTGGCATATGGTTTCTGTATCCCCACCAACACCTCAAAAAATATTTTAAAAGAGAAACAGGTATTGTAATTTATTAATATTGTTTTGAAACGCTTTTGTTGGGAACTGTACACTACTTTGCAGAAGGTATTAATTATGTCGCTGACTCCAAAGTCTTTCTGTGTACCTTTATATTGCTCTAGCATAATTCGTTCGTCACTTATATCTCCTCAATTACTTGTTCATCCAGTAGTATTACAGTTTAACTGCGTTTACAAAAGTTCATTTTACTCTCTCGATATCTAGACAAACGTTTAGAAATGTCAACAGCAGCAATGCTGAACACCATAAACCCTGTTATAAACTATATGAGGGAGAGTTAGATTGTATGAAATAACAGGAAACTTGAGTATAACTGAATTATAGAGTACCCCTGAACATTTAAATTAAAATGTCCGCTTAATATTACAACACATCATTCTGTTTAGCACTTAGAAACTATAATAATGCGTGTAGTTGTTTCATAAATAGCTCATAAGCAGACGGAGCCCTGGGTATCGTGACTACTCACAGTTCTTCATCTACAGTACAAGCTTCAAAATGCTAATCACTGCAAAGACGGAGGGTGTGTCTTGCATTACTTCTTAATCTATTGACACCTGTGGTCTCAGCTTTACTTCTCAGAATGGTTTGGGTTCCTCGAATGACTATAAATTATTACGTCAGGCTCTTACTCAACGTGGGCAAAACCAAATGAAGCAGAACTGCATAACTGCAATACACAGAGGAAGAGGGTGGGGTATTTTGTGCCCACTTCTTGAACATATTGTGCTATAATCGGTTACTTTACACTTTAAAATTATGAAAACATTGTTTTTAATGAATTCCTTTGCCACATTCCGTATATGTTTCAAATTTTTCAGTTAAACTGGATCCAAATATATAATTCTCCGTAGCAGCAATGGCGGATACATATGAGGGGCGCGCGCCCTCCCCTTGCTAGGCCGCCCGCATTGCCTCCCGCATCACCCCCATCAATCAGCCTGCACGCTATTCGTTTGCTTTCTTTCGTCAGTCGACTCGACTGAATCCAGTTATCTAGTAGTTGTACTTTCCTATGTAGCACTCGCGTCCGCGTCATCGTGTTTTATACGTTCCTGTCTGGCACATAGATACCTAACACATACCTACCAGACAAGTCGCGACCACTCTACTGATCTCTATACACTGTACTAAATATTTGCTTGTCTATCTGCATCTATTGCTACAGTAGAATGAAGTTTTTCAACATTGCGGCTTACAAAGAGATGGCTCAGGTCGACAGTGAAGGAGGATCAACTTAATGGCTTATCTCTGTTGAACACTCACCCTGACATTGTTTCTCCTATTGATGATATAATTAACCAATTTGACAGGAAGAATAGACCCATAGAATTCACCCTTTAAGGAAGAGAACCACAATTGTAACTTTTTTATATTATAAGATAGCAGTGTCTTGTATATGTGTCTAATCATTTAAATAAAACTTTCTTAAACTTTGCGTGTGACTTGATTATTTTCTATTGCAGGAAAGGTAAAGGGAGCTCGAGATATCTTTAGCGCCCCCTCATTGAGGTTTTTCTGTATCCGCCACTGCGTAGGAGATGTCACTTCACTTCCCAAATGAAGTTCGTATTCAGTTTTTCCTGGTTCAGGTCCTCAATAACATACCAATATTACTTTAAAAATTATGTTGAGGGTAAAAGTAAACAACAGTGAACTAAATTAACATTTTTAAGTTTTGTGTGCTGGCCATGAATTCAGTAATGCATGTTAGTGAAAGTGCGGGGATATTGCTAAGAATGTGTAAGCAGGTATTTTCAGGCTCTGCTTCCTACTTGCACTGCAGTAGCTCTATGAAAAGTATGTTGTTAATATAATTTATCAATTAATGAATTTTGTTTTTCTTTTGTAATTTGTTTTTCGAGTGGGCATAAAATATCCCCCCCCCCCCAAACTCCCACCCAAGGAAACGCAATTTCTGGAAAATGCCTTGGTACTGGTAGGGTTTAGTTATTAATAAGTAAAGAAACAAGTCGTAGCCAGGCGGCAGTATTGCTACACTTCGCATGCGATACTCAAATTTCTGTGTTTCCATGCGATCGCTTCGATTTCCCCAAACATGTGTGATCGACGAAGCGATCGCATGCCCGTGGGACAGATAGCTGCAATCCGTTGCTCGTGTGTGTGGCCTCTTTCATGCTACCGTTGCTCGGCAATATGGCAATGTACACAAATGTAATTTCACTTACGGATGCGTCGTATATGTTTGCACAGACCATGAGGTCATTAATATTACCATGAGGCGTTACAAAAGTATTACAAATATACTCACCGTTTATCGGTGGCAAATTGTATCCTTTGTCTATAATAGCACGATAAACGTAACCTTTGATTAGTAACATTGTAGCTCGATGAATATTCTCAGTCACATCCGACAGTTTTCAAGCAGCACTTGTATCCATCAGGACACAAAATATATCTCAGCAGTAATACACGTTATTCTTTTACTTTGTAAATAACCGATAGGTTTTTTTGTACAGAATAGAAGCCAGTCACCGATGCTCACCCTCCGATTTTATCAGTCACTTGTTTCAGAGATAAGTGAATCGTCAGGCGCATTCTCATGAAGATATAAAAAGAGAAAGACGACGCTATAGACTTACGCTGTACGTAGATTTGAAACCAAAGTGAGAGAGACCTATCGCCATCTTAAAGAGCCCAAAAAATTAGCAGACTACTGTTCTTCTTGCTCATCGTTTCTTTTCGTGTGCACGAACAGCTGTTTTAAACACTACAAATTACTGAGTTGACATGAACAATGTGCTGTCAGGAAGGCAATTTTGAACGTTTTTCTGTTGTTGAATGCATATTTGGCCTTGTTAATGTAACTGTTTTTTTGCGATGTATTTCGAATGACGAAGAAGAGAAAGATGTGATGTGAAAAGCGTGCTTTAGTTATCCGTTTTATTCCATTTTTACTCCAGTGGTATTGATAGCAGTTGAAGATTGAACTCCGAAACCAATGCTTGTTTGCTTACTGGTACTACCTCTTACAAAGTGCACGATTATTGAAATGTCAAAAAAAAAAGAAGAAAACAGAAAATAGCGTAGAGGTATACCTCCATGCAGAATGGAGTTCTTGTTTTACCAAATTGTCAGTGCATTAATCTCTTTGTGGTGGTTTACAGTTCTTCTCACTTCGACTATCTTAACTACAACACATCATTCTGTGCGTGGCCAACAATAGCAATATATGTAACACGCAGCAAAAGCAAAATTTTTATTTTTCGTTGCAAACTTTTTCGAATTTCGCGCAGTACCTTATTTAAGTGCAGATATCACAATAACTGTAACCATTAACGAAATGATCGGCACATCATCATTGAATTGAAATTTAAGCCATAAATAACTCAAAAACAAATTGCGTCGTAACTGCCGTCTGCTTCATATCTGCTGTGCAGCGAGCTACGTTAATTTAAGTATTAACTGTATTTTTCTTGTCACTTCTTCCGTGTGTTTTTGCTTTTAGGGCGCTTTAATTTTCGAGTACTAGTAATAGTGATCCATAGATTTCGTGTTTGTTTAGAATAGTCAGAGAGAGTACCTTTAGTCAGTTGTAGTGCCAGTAGTGCTAGCGTTTGTTTTGGATACAATCCAGAGACATGTAGTGCTTATTTTCATTGTTTTTTTTTAACATTAAGTGTCTAGTAACCACAGTTTAGTCAGCTATCAGCCGCTTTTAGAGAATTAGCAGTCTAGTTAAAAGTTGATCGCTACAGTAAATTGATTTCTTAGGATGGATAGAATGTGTGATTGCTGTGTACGGACGCAGGAGGAGCTGGCCACTGTTCGTGAACAGCTGAACGTGTTGATGGCCGCGGTCAGCCGTCTTCAGGCTGCTTGCTCGGAGTGTAGCGGCAGTGGGGAGTCTGGTGCATCGCATGGTACACCTCAGGTGTTACATACTTCGCCCACGGTCCCTGCTGTCGAGACATCTTCGCGGGTTCCGGGCGCGGTTGGGCCGCTCTCTCCCCAAGGGGAGTGGCGGGTTCAGTGGCGTTCGCGGCGCACGAGGAAAAGGGTCAATGTGGTGGCTGGTCGTGTGGCATCGCCCGCTCTGCCTGTGAGTGGACATGTGGCCGCTCCTTCAGCAAGGTCCGAGCAGGCACTCGGGGGGGGGAGGGGTTTAATAGTGATTGGGAGCTCCAATGTTAGGCGAGTGATGGAGCCCCTTAGGGAGATAGCGGAAAGGTCGGAGAAGAAGGCCAGTGTTCACTCTGTCTGCTTCCCGGGGTGTCTAATCCGAGATGTGGAGGAGGCCCTGCGGCGGCGATAGAGAGAACTGGGTGCACCCGACTGCAAATTGTTGTCGGCACCAATGACTTCTGCCGTCTGGGTTCAGAGGTCATCCTCAGTTCATACAGGAGGTTGGCGGAGTTGGTGAAGGCGAAAAGCCTCGCTCGCGGGGTGGAATCTGAGCTAACTATTTGTGGTATCGTTCCCAGAACCGATCGCGGTCCTCTGGTTTGGAGCCGAGTGGAAGGCTTAAAACAGAGGCTCAGACGATTCTGCGGAGATCTGGAGTGCAAATTTCTCGACCACCGCTATCGGATGGAGTAATGTAGGGTCCCCCTGAATAGGTCAGGCGTGCAGTACACGCAGGAAGCGGCTACAAGGGTAGCATAGTACGTGTGGAGTGCACATGTGGGTTTTTTAGGTTAGAGAATTCCCTTCCTAGACCCGACAAGACGCCTCCTAAGAAGCGACAAGGTAGTAGTAGGCAAAACGCAACAGGGAATAACAATATTAATGTGCTAATAGTAAACTGCAGGAGCGTCTACAGAAAGGTCCCAGAACTGCTCTCATTAATAAACGGCCACAACGCCCACACAGTACTAGGGCCGAAACCAGATGTAAACAGTAATGAAATTCTAAACACAGATTGGAATGTATACCGCAGAGACAGGCTGGACAGCGAAGGGGAAGGCGTGTTTATAGCGATAAAAAGTACAATAGTATCGAAGGAAATTGACGGAGATCCGAAATGTGAAATAATTTGGGTGAAGGTCACGGTTAAAGCAGGCTCAAACATGCTAATTGGATCATACAATGTAGGCTTTCTCGGCCGGTGTTGTCTTCAGTTGAAACTTCCTAGCTGAGAGGCCGTGCTCGATGTATAAAATTGCTACCTGACGTGTCGTCTCCATCTGCGGGAGGCATCTTCTGAGATCATCCGGCTACTGCCACAGAGGCTCCAGGTACTCTCGCATTTATAGGGCGCATAGAGGGCGCCACCATTCGTCACGTGATGCCGACGGTATGCCTATCTTTGGAAGGCGTCATCATTCTCGAGTAAGAGTAATCGATTGTCATTTTGCTGGCGCAACGTCGATATCCATATTTTGTCCTACTTTAAAACTTCCTCTTTTCTATTAAAATTGTTATGGTGTTTGTGAATTTCTATTGTTTGTCTACACATGCGCGCATGATAATGGGATGTTCGTGCTAGAACGCTTGTCTCATTAAATTTAATTTCGTGATTCCCATCTCGACAGACATGCTCAGCTACTGCCGATTTACCGATTGTCCTAAGCGACAGTTTCTATGATGTTCGGCTAAGCGGGTGTTTACAGTTCTTTTCGTTGTTCCAATATATACTTGTCCACAACTGCATGGAATTTTGTATACCCCAGGTGTTGCTAGGGGATGTCGGGCGTCTTATGCAGTTCTTAAATATTCCTTAATCTTCTTGATGGGTCTGAAGATTGTTTCGATCCCATACTTGGCCAGAACTTTCGCGATACGGTCCTTGACCCTATTAATGGACGGTAGGAAAACTTTTCCATTAGGTGAATGTTGTTGCTCTGGACTTCTGGCTTCTTTTCTTCTTTGAAGGTGGGTTCGATCAATTTCCTTGCTGGTATATCCGTTTTTCATAAAGGCTGACGTTAGGTGATCCAGTTCATCTTGTAAGTGAGCCGGCTCGCAGATTTTGTTGGCTCTGTCCACCAAGGTTTTCATGGTACCTCTCTTTTGCCTGTGATGATGGTTAGATTACTTGTGGAGGTATCGATCCGTGTGAGTGTTCTTTCTATATACTTTGTGGCCCAGCGTCCCTTCCACCCGTTTAATTACCGACATATCCAGGAAATTGAGTAGACCGTTGCTCTCTTTCTCCATCGTAAACTGTATCTTCGTGTTAATGCTGTTCAGATGCACCAAGAAGACATCCAACTCTTCTTCACCATGAGTCCACACTACAAATGTGTCATCAACATAGCGGTACCATTTAGCAGGCTTTTTACTGGCAGTCTGCAGCGCGCGCTATTCATAAAACTCGTTGTTATACTGGAAATAAGTTGTCTTCGGGCAGTGTTTAAATATAACCACTATGTCAGTCGTAAAAATATCTGCTATATATGAAATAGCTTCGTTTACAGGCACCATGGGAAACAATGACACACATCGAAGCTAACAAGAATATCACTTGGGCTGACGTTAATCTCTCTCAGTTTTTCAATAAAGTGCACCGAGTTTTTAATGTAACTGTCCGTTCTGCCGATGTGTGGTTGCAGCAAGCAGGCGAGATATCTGGCCACCTGTTGTGTTGGAGATCCTATGGCACTCAATTCGGTCGCAGCGGGACCTGTGCTTTATGTACTTTTGGGAGTCCATAAAGTTTGGGTGGATAAGCTTCCGTTTTTGCAAGTTGTTTTTTATCATCGGCCTCTCAGCCCGGAAGTTTCAACCGAAGATGGTAATTGGATGTCTCTATAGGCCCCCTGGCTCAGCAGCTGATGTGGCAGAGCACCTGAGAAAATATTTGGAAAATATTTCGAATAGATTTCCCGACCATGTTACAGTTATGGATGGCGATTTTAATTTGCCGGATACAGACTGAGTGACTCAAACGTTTATAACGTGTGGCAGGGACAAAGAATCCAGTGAAATCTTTTTAAGTGCATTATCTGAAAACTGCCTTGAGCAATTAAACAGAGAACCGACTCGTGGCGATTACATATTAGACCTTCTGCTGACAAAATGACCCGAACTATTAGAAACAGTTAACGCAGAATAGGGAATCAGCGATCATAATGCGGTTACTGCATCGGTGATATCAGCCGTAAATAGAAATATTAAAAAAGGTAGGAAGATTTTTCTGTTTAGCAGAAGTGACAAAAAGCAGATTTCAGAGTTCTTGACGGCTCAACACAAAAGTTTTGTCTCCAGTACAGATAGCGTTGAGGATCAGTGGTAAAAGTTCAAAACTATCGTACAATATGCATTAGATAAGTATGTGACAAGCAAGATCGTAAGTGATAGAAAATAGCCACCGTGGTACAACAACCGAGTTAGAAAACTGCTGCGGAAGCAAAGGGAACTTCACAGCAAACGTAAACATAGCCAATGCCTTGCAGACAAACAAAAATTACGCGAAGCGAAATATAGTGTGAGGAGGGCTATGCGAGAGGCATCCAGTGAATTCGAAAGTAAAGTTCTATGTACTGACTTGGTAAAATATCCTAAGAAATTTTGGTCTTATGTCAAAGCGGTAGGTGGTTGTTGTTGTGGTCTTCAGTCGTTAGACTGGTTTGATGCAGCTCTCCAGCTCTCCATGCTACTCTATCCTGTGCAAGCTGCTTCATCCCCCAGTACGTACTGCAGTCTACATCCTTCTGAATCTGCTTAGTGTATTCATCTCTTGGTCTCTCTCTACGATTTTTACCCTCCACGCTGCCCTCCAAAACCAAATTGGTGATCCCTTGATGCCTCAGAACATGTCCTACCAGCCGATCCCTTCTTCTAGTCAACTTGTGCCACAAACTCCTCCCCAATTCTATTCAATATCTCCTCATTAGTTATGCGATCTACCCACCTAATTTTCAGCATTCTTCTGTAAAACCACATTTCGAAAGCTTCTATTCTCTTCTTGTCCGAAACATTTGTCGTCCATGTTTCACTTCCATACACGGCTACACTCCATACAAATACTCTCAGAAACGATTTCCTGACACTTAAATCTATACTCGAAGTTAACAAATTTCTCTTCTGCAGAAACTCTTGCCAGGCTACAATTTATATCCTCTCTACTTCGACCATCATCAGTTATTTTGCTCCCCAAATAGCAAAACTCCTTTACTACTTTAAGAATCTCATTTCCTAATCTAATTCCCGCAGCATCACCCGATTTAATTCGACTACATTCCACTATTATCATTTTGCTTTTGTTGATGTTCATCTTACATCCTCCTTTCAAGAACATGTCCATTCCGTTCAGCTGCTCTTCCAGGTCCTTTGCTGTCTCTGACAGAATTACAATGTCATCGGCGAACCTCAAAGTTTTTATTTCTTCTCCATGGATTTTAATACCTACTCCGAATTTTTCTTTTGTTTTCTTTATTGCTTGGTCAATATACAGATTGAATAACATCGGGGAGAGGCTACAACCCAGTCTCACTCCCTTCCCAACCACTGCTTCCCTTCCATGTCCCTCGACTCTTATAACTGCCATCTGGTTTCTGTACAAATTGCTAATAGCCTTTCGCTCCCTGCATTTTACCCGTGCCACCTTCAGAATTTAAAAGAGAGTATTCCAGTCAACATTGTCAAAAGCTTTCTCTAAGTCTACAAACGCTAGAAACGTAGGTTTGCCTTTCCTGAATCTTTCTTCTAAGATAAGTCGTAGGGTCAGTATTGCCTCACGTGTTCCAACATTTCTACGGAATCCAAACTGATCTTCCCCGAGGTCGGCTTCTACTAGTTTTTCCATTCGTCTGTAAAGAATTCGCGTTAGTATTTTGCAACTCTGACATATTAAACTGATAGTTCTGTAATTTTCACATCTGTCAACACCTGCCTTCTTTGGGATTGGAATTACTGTATTCTTCTTAAAGTCTGAGGGAATTTCGCCTGTCTCATACATCTTGCTCACCAGATGGTAGAGTTTTGTCAGTACTGGCTCTCCCAAGGCTGTCAGTAGTTCTAATGGAATGTTGTCTACTCCCGGGGCCTTGTTTCGACTTAGGTCTTTCAGTGCTCTCTCAAACTCTTCACGCAGTATCGTATCTCCCAATTCATCTTCGTCTACCTCCTCTTCCATTTCAATAATATTGTCCTCAAGAACATCGCCCCTGTATAGACCCTCTATATACTCCTTCCACCTTTCTGCTATCCCTTCTTTGCTTAGAACTGTGTTTTCATCTGAACTCTTGATATTCATGCAAGTGGTTCTCTTATCTCCAAAGGTCTCTTTAATTTTCCTGTAGGCAGTATCTATCTTACCCCTCATGAGATAAGCCCCTACATCCTCACATTTGTCCTCTAGCCATCCCTGCTTAGCCATTTTTCACTTCCTGTGAATCTCATTTTTGAGACGTTTGTATTCCCTTTTGCCTGCTTCACTTGCTGCATTTTTGTATTTTCGCCTTTCATCAATTAAATTCAGTATCTCTTCTGTTACCCAAGTATTTCTACTACCCCTCTTCTTTTTACCTACTTGATCTTCTGCTGCCTTCACTATTTCATTCCTCAAAGCTACCCATTCTTCTTCTACTGTATTTCTTTCCCCCATTCCTGTCAATTGTTCCCTTATGCCCTCCCTGAAACTCTGTACAACCTCTGGTTCTTTCAGTTTATCCAGATCCCATCTCCTTAAATTCCCAATTTTTTGCTGTTTCTTCAGTTTTAATCTACAGTTCATAACCAATAGATTGTGGTCAGAGTCCACATCTGACCCTGGAAATGTCTTACAATTTAAAATCTGGTTCCTAAATCTCTGTCTTACCATTATATAATCTATCTGAAACCTTTTAGTATCTCCAGGGTTCTTCCATGTATAAAACCTTCATTCATGATTCTTGAACCAAGTGTTAGATATGATTAAGTTATGCTCTGTGCAAAATTCTACCAGGCGGCTTCTTCTTTCATTTCTTAGCCCCAATCGATATTCACCTACTACGTTTCCTTCTCTTCCTTTTCCTACTGTCGAATTCTAGTCAGCCATCTCCTTTCACTACCTGAATAATTTCTTTTATCTCAACATACATTTCATCAACTTCATCATCTGCAGAGCTAGTTGGCATATAAACTTGTACTACTGAAGTAGGCGTGGGCTTCGTGTCAATCTTGGCCACAATAATGCGTTCACTATCCTGATTGTAGTAGCTTACCTGCACTCCTATTTTTTTTATTCATTATTAAACCTACTCCTGCATTACCCCTATTTGATTTTGTTTTTATAACCCTGTATTCACCTGACCAAAAGTCTTGTTCCTTCTGCCACCGAACTTCACTAATTCCCACTATATCTAACTTTAACCAATCCATTTCCCTTTTTTAATTTTCGAACCTACCGGCCCGATTAAGGGATATGACATTCTACGCTCCGATCCGTAGAACGCCAGTTTTCTTTCTCCTGCTACCGACGTCCTCTTGAGTAGTACCCACCTGGAGATCCGAATGGGAGACTATTTTACCTCCGGAATATTTTACCCAAGAGGACGCCATCATCATTTAACCATACAGTAAAGCTGCATGTCCTCGGGAAAAATTACTGCTGTAGTTTCCCCTAGCTTTCAGCCGTTCGCAGTACCAGCACAGCAAGGCTAGTGTTACAAGGTTAGTGTTACAAGGCCAGATCAGTCAATCATCCAGACTGTTGCCCCTGAAACTACTGAAAATGCTGCTGCCCCTCTTCAGGAACCACACGTTTGTCTGGCCTCTCAACAGATACCCCTCCGTTGTAGTTGCACCTACGGTACGGCTATCTGTATCGCTGAGGCTCGCAGGCCTCCCCACCAGCGGCAAGGTCTATGGTTCGTGGGGGGGGGGGGGGGGGCGGTAGGTGGATCAAAACGGAATGTCTAGACACTCTGTGACCGAAATGGTAGTGAAACAGAGGATGAAAAACTAAAGGCCGAAGTACGAAATGTCTTTTTCCAAAGCTGTTTCACAGAGGAATACTGCGCTGTAGTTCCTTCTCTAGATTGTCGCTCAGATGACAAAATGGTAGATATCGAAATAGACGACAGAGGGATAGAGAAACAATTAAAATCGCTCAAAAGAGGAAAGGCCTCTGGACCTGATGGGATACCAGTTCGATATGACACAGAGTAACATGAAGGAACTTGCCCCCCTTCTTGCAGCGGTGTACCGTAGGTCTCTAGAAGAGCGTAGCGTTCGAAAGGATTGGAAAAGGGCGCAGGTCATCCCCGTTTTTAAGAAGGGACGTCAAACAGATGTGCAGAACTGTAGACCTATATCTCTAACGTCGATCAGTTGTAGAATTTTGGAAGACGTATTATGTTCGAGTATAATGACTTTTCTGGAGACTAGAAATCTACTCTGTAGGAATCAGCATGGGTTTCGAAAAAGACGATCGTGTGAAACCCAGCTCGCGCTATTCGTCCACGAGACTCAGAGGGCCATAGACACGGATTCCCAGGTAGATGCCGTGACTTCCGCAAGGCGTTCGATACAGTTCCCCACAGTCGTTTGATGAACAAAGTAAGAGCATATGGACTATCAGACCAATTGTGTGATTGGATTGAAGAGTTCATAGATGACAGAACCCAGCATGTCATCTCAATGGAGGGAAGTCTTCCGAAGTAAGCGTGATTTCAGGTGTGCCGCAGGGGAGTGTCGTAGGACCGTTGCTCCTCACAATGTACATAAATGACCTTGTGGATAACATCGGAATTCACTGAGGCTTTTTGCGGATGATGCTGTGGTATGTCGAGAGGTTGTAACAATGGAAAATTGTATTGAATGAAGGAGGATCTGCAACGAATTGACGTATGGTGCAGGGAACGGCAATTGAATCTCAATGTAGACAAGTGTAATGTGCTGCGAATTCATAGAAAGAAAGATCCTTTATCATTTAGCTACAATGTATGAGGTCATCAACTGGATGCAGTTAATTCCATAAACTATCTGGGAGTAGGCATTAGGAGTGATTTAAAATGGAATGATCATATAATGTTGATCGTCAGTAAAGCAGATGCCAGACAGAGATTCATTAGAAGAAGCCTAAGGAAATGCAATCCTAAAACAAAGGAAGTAGGTTACAGTACACTTGTTCGCCCACTGCTTGAATATTGCTTACCAGTGTGGGATCCGTACCAGATAGGGTTGATAGAAGAGAGAGAGAAGATCCAACGGAGAACAACGCGCTTCGTTACAGGATCATTTAGTAATCGCGAAAGAATTACGGAGATGATAGATAAACTCCAGAGGAAGACTTTGCAGGAGAGACGCTAAGTAGTTCGGTACGGGCTTTTGTTGAAGTTTCGAGACCATACCTTCACCGAGAAGTCAAGCAGTTTATTGCTCCCTCCTACGTATATCTCGTGAAGAGACCATGAGGATAAAATCAGAGAGATTAGGGCCCACACAGAGGCATACCGACAATCTTTCTTTCCACGAACAATACGAGACTGGAATAGAAAGGAGAACCGATAGAGGCATTCAAAGTACCACACACCGTCAGGTGGCTTGGGGAGTAGGGATGTAGATGTAGAAGTATGAAAGGAGTGATTAGAGGAGAGAAACTTTTCAGGAGCATGGGAATCTAAAGATTATTTCTGTTATCTGTAATGACTAAGTAAAGGTTGAAATAATACATTGGTTAATGGTTAAAAATATGCTGACAGATATACAGTTTATGCTGTTATCTGATGTACACGTAGTTTCAAGCTGACAGGGAGTACAAGCTGTTGGTGTGGCTGTATATTTGTTAATTATGCCATTGCTTTCTTTATCTGGGAATGTCATGGTATCATAACTAATTATTCACGGTGAATACTGTGGTGTCACCGCCAGACTCCACACTTGCTAGGTGGTAGCCTTTAAATCGGCCGCGGTCCGTTAGTATACGTCGGACCCGCGTGTCGCCACTATCAGTGATTGCAGACCGAGCGCCGCCACACGGCAGGTCTAGAGAGACTTCCTAGCACTCGCCCCAGTTGTACAGCCGACTTTGCTAGCGATAGTTCACTGACAAATTACGCTCTCATTTGCTACGACCTAGCAAGGCGCCATTACCAGTTACTATTTATGCTGTAAAACATGTTCCGTCAAGAGCGATGTTCACCAATTATGGATTAATGTTAAGTATTCCAGCAGCTACGTACGTTTACTTACTAGTCTCAATTCCGTGTCCTGTTCCAGACCTCACGCCAGCCTGCGTGAGCTTAAACGCGTGCCTTTCGGCTTCCTCGTAGTGGATTGGCTGTCTTGCCAATCCACAACAAATACGAGGGGCGTTTCAGCACTCCGCGGGAAGTCCGAGAGTTGGCACCACCGGCGCTTATCGAGGTCTTGTTTGGTTAGTATCATCTTTGGAAAGAACGCACACCAACTTTCACCCATATTGGTCTATTTCTTTGTGTTTGGCATTCGTGTGAATCAAGGAAGTCGAGTGATTGTCAAAAAATGGACGAAAAAGAATTTCGTGTGGTGACTAAACATTACTTTATGAAAGACAAAACGCCTCAGGAGATTAAAGAGAACCCTGATAAACATTACGGTGACTCTGCACCCTCGATTAGAACAGTTTATAAGTGGTTTCAAAATTTTCAGCGTGGCCATATGGGCACAAGTGGTGCTCAACGTTCTGCACGCCCTGTGGAGGCTACAACTCCAGAAATCATTGATAAAATACATGATATGGTGATGGATGACAGAAGAGTTAAGGTGCATGAGATTGCTAGTGCTGTATGCATCTCTAATGAGCGGGTATATAAATTTTGCAATAACATTTGGACACGAGAAAGCTACCCGCATAATGGGTCCCGCGATTGCTCACGCTTGACCAAAAATGGAAATGTTGCAAGGGTGGTTTGCAGCTGTTCAGGAAGAATCCGCAGGACTTTAAGCGTCGTTTCGTCACTGTGGATGAAACATGGATACATTACTATACTCCTGAGAGTAAAGAACAATCCAAACAATGGGTTACCTAGGGAGAATCTGCACCAAAAAAGGCGAAGACCATTCCTTCGGCCGGAAAGGCTATGGAGACTGTCGTTTGAGATTCGCAAGGGATAATCCTCATCGAATGTCTAGAAAATCGTAAAACTATAACAGGTGCATATTACTCATCGTTATTGGACCGTTTTAAAACCGAGCTGCAAGGAAAAAGCCGGCGATTGGACCGCAAAAATGTCCTTTTCCATCACGACAATGCACCAGCACAGACCTCAACAGTTGTGGTCGCAAAATTAATGAAAATAGAATTCCAACTAGTTTCACATTCCCCCTATTCTCCAGACTTGGCTCCCTCGGACTACTATTTGTTCCCCAATTGAAGAAATGGCTTGCGGGACAAAGATTTATTTCAAACGAAGAGATGATTGCTGCAACTAATAGCTACTTTGGAGACTTGGACAGTTCCTATTATTCGGAAGGGATCAACTAATTATAATAGCGTTGCACGAAGTGTATAAGTCTAAAAGGAGACTATGTCCAAAAATAAAAAATGTTTACCCCAAACACCTAAGTAGTTTTTATTTTTGCACGGACTTTTCAAACGCCCCTCGTATGAAGGTGTGTGTGTGTATGTGTGTGCATAGCACATTCAATAATGTAGGCAGAGAGGATACTATTGTAAATGTTGTCATTTAAGATGGATTCAGATTTTCTTGCGTTTCTTTGTTTGGAGTGTTTCAAGGCTGTCTAGTTTTGTGACTTTAGGTGGGATGTGTATGATAGTGATACTCAAGTTCTTGACATCTTTACTTTCATGCAGGTGGTTGGCTATTGCTAATGTATTTTATATTTTTTTGTTTTTTAGTGTTGTCACGTGTTCTTTGAATCTTATCTCAAATAGTCTACCTGTCTGGCGTTTGTAGAAACAGTCACAGTTCTAACATTCGGTTTTCTAAAAATCCGTATGGTGAAGTGGATTCGGTGTATTGCTGTTGTGAGGTAACTTCTCCACAATCTTGTTGTCAGTGGCAAAGGTTATGTTTACACCTTGCTATTTGAAGTCATTGGCAATCTGATATGAAATATTAGCAAGAAATGCAACTGTATGGAAAATGTATTCTTTTTTTTCTGATGTGATGTTATTGCTTTGATACTATTGAGTGTCTTGTAGTGTCTATTACAGAACTGTGACAGCCATTTCTAATTTCTCTTTCTTGTTCACATTTATCTTCACAGAGTGGTTGAGGGATAGCTGTGTCGAACACCTACCGGAATGTCTTTTTTTTATTCCAGTCTTTGGTCACAATATAAATAAAATAAATAAATAAAAACATTTGACAGTACCTAGATCACGGTTTATATTCGCGACTGTGTCGAAGCTGGTGGACCTACCGGAATGCTGTCATTTTGTGGACTTTGGGATGATAGGGGAAGGTAGCTGTGGATGGTAGTGTGTTCCGCATTTTAGCTTTTTTAGTCGAAAACTCCTCAAAACCATGCTCTGGAATAGCGTTTTATATTCTCCACTACGGTGTGCTACAAGTTACCCCAAAATCGTAATACACCAGACATACTAACACATGTAAATCTACCAGATGATAGAGGTTTAAACCTTAGAAGCCGTTGGGGATATAAATAAATCATTTACTACTAGCAGTAAACATGTTGTTTCATTCGATATCAGTAACGCTCACTGTAAAGCATAACCTAAAATATTCGCATTTAAAGTTAAATTTAACAGTCATATCCAAAATTTCATAGCTGTGAAGCGTAATTAAACATAGATCTTGCGGACTTCTGTCATAAGCGGAAGGATAATGATCCTTAGTGAAATTTTTCGCTGTAGCCTGCTTCAAAACTGGGCAATTGGAATTCACAATGCCTTCAGTATCTTCCAGATTAGAATACTATTACGACTAGTATATTTACTCTTTATCATATATTTTGAAATTACATGAACACAACTAAATTCAATTTTTACCACTCACACCATAATTGATAAAGAAGCGACGACAAATTCCTGATAAAATACGAAAAGTTACAACTAAACTGAAAATGAAATCAACGTTGACATAAATCCTTATATATTTATGTCGAGATCAGAGTCACAATCTGAATAAAGTTCCATAACATACTGAAGCTCAATTATTCGTTACCAAAAAGCAATGACACATTGAAATTGAAGCTGGCGAAATCGCACATAGGAGAAGACCAAGAAAAGTGGCTCAGTGTACGGGTAAACTAATTTTCAGTCATAGTAGCAATGAAAAGGGCAATGACAAATCACAGACTTCACACAGTTCGAATGAGCTGAGACGTGTTTGGAGTAAAGGGGGAATAAGCTTTGCTATACGAGACGCAACGGGAACTGCCTGGTATACTGGAAAGTGGGAGTTTTAGAGTGATTTTTGCTTGGTACAGAGCACAACTGATAGCGTCAGAGAAAGCTATTTGAAGATACTAGTTGTCGCCCTCAATCTGCGTAATGTAAATGACGTTTGACATAACATATCAAACTCACAAATACCACAGAATTGCCGCTCGGAGTGGCTGCGCGGTTAGATGCGCATGTCACGGATCGCGCGGACCGCCGGAGGTTCGGTATCTCACTCGGCCATGGATGTGTATGTTGTTCTTGGCATAAATTAGATTAAGTTAGTTTTAGTAGTGTGTAAGTTTAGGGACCGATGACCTCAGCAGTTTGTCCCTGAGGAATTCACACACATTTGATTTGCACCGCAGAATTCATGGGCGTAATTAACTGTAGGAATATATGTCAATTTTCTGCTTAACGGCAATCACGATTGCTACAGAAAGTCACACTATTCCCGAGAGGTTTCTGTTAAGTTAGGATCATAGAGAACAAGAAGACAGAACGTAAATTCGCAAAATAAAATCCACAAAGGAAGATATCTTGTTTTTACAATTCCATGGAGAGCTATATTCTTACAGAGTACAGTTGGTACACTATTCCACGTGGAAACCGACACGGTTATTGCAAGAACCACTCAGTCACTTCAAGTGACGTACAGAAACAATGTCAAAAGTAATTCCTTATAGCCCAGGTCCTCTTGAAGTCACTCACACAAGTCGCTGTTCCACCTTGCCAGCCGGCCGTGTTGGCCGAGCGGTTCTAGGCGCTACAGTCTGGAACCGCGCGACCACTACGGTCGCAGGTTCGAGTCCTGCCTCGGGCATGGATGTGTGTGATGTCCTTAGGTTAGTTTGGTTTAAGTAGTTCTAGGGGACTGATGACCTCAGATATTAAGTCCCATAGTGTTCAGAGACATTTGAACCATTTGAACCACCTTGCCTGGTAAATAGTCTATAAATCTTATAAGATGCAGTGCATGATAAACGCAAACTAATGTTCTGAATTGTGTATCTTGCAAGTTATGCCTCTGTAACACTGAAACCGAATAACTCACGGGAGTGCAAATGCGACCTCCCACTCCTTTATCCGCCATGATGAATCTCGAGCTGTGACGTCACCTGGCAGCTACTGCAGTTTGTTTACAACGGTGTCGCTCAGTGTTTCTACCGAAGGCGTGCATGCAAGTTCGTGTTACACGTTAGTTTGTATGTAATTCTTGTCCTGCCGAGTGTTCAGTTGGAAAGGAATTGTTCCGTGAGTCTTGTAGCTTCGTTCTTGGAATTATGTCTACAAATACGTCGTATTGTGCAGTTGCTGAATGTAGTAATAGTGGACGTAAGACTGAAGGCGTAATTTATCATCGTTTTCCAAAAAATGTTGAACTACAGCGTAAGTGGATTGCTCGTTGTAAACGAGAGGACAAAATTAATGTTAATAATGCAAGAGTTTGTTCTGAACATTTTTGTGAAAGCGATTACAAACGAGATTTGCAGAATGAATTGTTAGGTCTACCTACACGGAAACTGCTACAGGATAATGCTGTTCCGTCTCTAAAAATACCAAACTGGCACGGAAATGTATTCGAAGTTCCAGGTCCCAGCACCGCGAATGTTAGCGGTAGTGTTCTAACAGAGAGAGAACGCCGCTGTGACACTAGAACAGTAAAAAAAAGAGCTCTCTCAACGTTGAGAACTTTATCTCCCAAGAAAAGTAAGCTGGACGAATCCAGCAACACAGACGTTTTTACTGATCCACTAATTTCACTTAAAGACCAGGAAATTCAAGCACTGAAGAAAGAATTGGTTAGTTTGAAGATTAAAAATGTTCGACTGGAACAAAGAATTAAGTCCATGAAAGAAGTTATAAAGCAAGCAACATCTATAAAACCTAATGTGTCTCACACTAAGAAGCACAAATGTGTATGCTCGGATGTGAGAAGTACACTTTCTCAGTGTTCCACACCAGGACAAATTCGTTGTCTGTTAAAGAAGAGGAAGCAAGTAAAGTGGTGCTCAGAGGACATTGCAAATGCTCTCACATTGAGAGCTTTGTCTCCTAAAGCATATGCCTACCTGAGGAGGAAGAATTATCCTTTTCCCTGCAGGTCAACACTCCAGACATGGACGAAACAGTTAAAGTGCCGACCAGGTATTTTGAAACCAGTTTTGGAGTTAATTAAAAGTAGGTCAGAAATGTTCACATCATTAGAGGCGATTGGTGTCCTAAGCTTCGACGAGATGAGCATTGACGGTCGTGTGACTTACGATTCGTCCGACGATGTAGTACTCGGACCACACAACAATGTCCAAGTCGTCATGGTTCGCAGCTTGTTTTCAAAATGGAAGCAGCCAGTGTATTATGACTTTGATGTTGCAATGTCTAGTGATTTGTTGCAGAATGTGATAAAAGAAGTTGAAACAGCAGGAATCCGTATTGTAGCTGTAACGTGTGACATGGGACCAAAAAATATGAATGTGTGGAAGCAACTTGGTGTGTCTACATCCAAGACATTCTTTTCAAACCCTGTTGATCACAGCAGAAAAGTTTGGGTTATTTTTGATGTTCCACATTTGCTTAAGTTATTAAGAAATCATTTTCTTGATGACGGAATCACTTTGCCTGATGGTACTGTGATTACAAAAATGGTTATAGAAGATCTTCTTCGACATCAGAAAGGCGATCTTTCGATCAATCACCACATATCGGAGGTTCATCTTAACGTTAGTGGACGTGATCGTCAGAATGTCCGAAGGGCTGCACAGATATTTTCACGTCGCACTGCCCAAGCTGTGAGATATGTTCTGCATAAAGATCGCGAAGGAAGCTTCATTGAGCTCGTGAACGATGTTTTCGATGTGCTGAATTCGAGATACCCTCAAGATGAGAAAGCTCCCCTTAGAAGTGGTTACGGGTTTCATATCAGAAGTCAGGAAAACTCTTTAAAAAGATTTCTTGAAATGTGCTCTAGTATGCGAGTAGGAAAAAGAAACAGTCTTCTCCCATTTCAGAAGGGATTCATAATATCAATAAATTCACTTTTTGGACTTTACAATGATATGAAAAATTCCGGAGCGACTTATATATTGACAGCCAGACTTAATCAAGATTGTCCGGAAAATTTCTTTTCCAGAATCCGTGGCCTTGGTGTCTTCTACAACAATCCCACTCCTTTCGAGGTGAAAAACAGAATTCGTTTATTGATATTGACTGGAAGTGCAAGTGAAATACCTTTGTCTTCTGGTGCTTCGACTTCAGGGGACAGAAATGAGAATTCTGCTTCTGAAAACTACCCGACACCAGCTGATGAAACTGAGGAAGATTTTGCACGTTTTCTCTCGAGTGAATTATGTATAAGAGTAACTGATAAATCATTTGACGTCGCTACAGATGACGAAAACTTGCTCTTAGATTTCGAGCTCAGTGATTCAGTGTGTACCAGTGAAGACGTGAATGACGATGCTCTAAAATACCTAGCAGGATATATAGCATTCAAGTGCAAAAACGTTGACAGTTCTTTGGGAAATACAGCAGGGCAGTGTGTTGTTGATACAGAATTAAGTCTGAAGCAAGACTGGATTACCATTATTTCAAAAGGGGACCTCATTTCTCCCTCTACTGACTGGTTTGCTAAAATACGTGAGTTAGAAATTATATTTGCTGCTTTTCATGGATTAAATATTTCTCATTGTAATAGAGTGATGGCAACCTTAGCAGATCATATAAGTGCGAAATTTCCCGAACTTAATAGCAAAATAGTTCACTTATATGTCAGAACAAGAACTTTTATACGGATTAGACATTTAAACAAAAGAGCCAAAATTGATGCAATGAAACGGAATTCGGCAAGGAAGAATCGGCTCTGGTCAGCGTCGCCTTCAGCATCTTCGACGTAGCTTCTGCATCAGCTTTGTAAGGTAAGTTCGAAGATTACTGTCTTTTTATTTACAAAAACATGTGTAAAATCGGGAGTACCCGACTGTAAAACATTTACCGTAGCCAGATGCCTAAAACACGAGCATGAATGCGGATGCGAACATCGGCCACTAGTTTTGCGTGGCGATATATCATCATTGCTACTAATATTTAACGCATTTCTTTCGGAAACCTTGTATATAATATTAACATGAAGTGTGTTCAACCCTGTGAGCGCGAAACTTTACGTTATATGAGAAGAGAAGAGACGTGAAAACAGTTATTTTGCAATCTCTCATATTCTACAAACGGAGACTGCTGCCGTCTGGCTGCCGGGTGACGTAACAAGTCGCAGACCAATGAGAGCGCACTAAGCCAATCTGGCATACCTTTTTTATTCTATGTTCCTTGGAATAACTAATGCAACAGTTACTGGGAGCTGTCAGGCACCTCGATATCGAAATCCAAGTTGATAACAATGACTTGTGTCAGAGATACTAATGACCTTCTGACAACAATCAAAGAATTTAGTTCTTATGCACATGACTGACAGAGGAGTACTTCGGGAAATCTCTTTGAAAAACTATTCAGACACATTTGCTGAAGCCACATTAGTCAAGCAGAAAGAGCCTGTAGCGGTAGATATCGAAAATAAAAGAAAATTAAAGAATCGTCATTCTATGATCGTTTACAGCACCAAATTTTCTGAAAGAAGCACAACCACACGCTACCTCAGCACTGTTTCCCAATCTTGCAGTAAATGAAGTTTTAGAGCATCAGCAGCTTCGTGAAGGCACCAGAGGCGATTCGTGGGCTGTGTTTTCTATCCATACACTGATGAACGACACATATATTACATTTGGAGAAACGGACCTTTCCTTAGTTTCTCCAGGTAGTTGAAGAACATTACAGTAACTGTGGTGTGCAGTTTTCTCTGAAGTGGCCGTAAGCAAAAGGAGAGTGAAATGTATCCGTAGTCATTAGCAAAGGTGTGTACGCGGTGGTTTGGAATAGTCTGTACCCATAGTCTGCAGCCCGGAAATGTACATCAACCAAGAGTTCGTGATCACGCATTACATGTACGGTTTGGCAGATGGCAATGCCGTGGAGGCATGTCACTTGTACGAGAAACGCTACACTTTGTGCACATTACCAGACCGAAAGACATTTGAAAGAATTAATTGACGCCTCTGTGAACACGGGAGTTTGACACGTGCACCAGGTAGCGGAGGTCGGCCAAGACGTACATCAGAGAATGAGGAAGACCTACTCAGTGTTGTGGAAATTAAGTCCTGAAATCAGCGCAAGGCGTTTTGGGCTGCAGAGGAATGAACCGCACGTGACGATCTGCTGACGTTTACGTGAAAACATGCTGTATCCGTAGCATCAGTAGCGTGTACAAGCCTTGTCTTCTGCGGATTATCCTCCAAGAGTAACGTTCTGCAGCAATGCGTTATGACATTATGACACCCCACTTTGCAGCTGTTATTTTATTCACAGATGAAGCGACATCCATAACGGACTGAATCCAGAATTCGCGTAACCAAAATGTGTGGGCGGACTCAAACTCCATGCAACTGTCAAGCCGTCTTACCAACATTAACATCCAAACAGTCATTGATGGCGATTGGTTGTTGGGAGCCGGAGTGGCCGAGCCGTTCTAGGCACTTCAATCAGGAACCGCGCGACCACTACGGTCGCAGGTTCGAGTCCTGCCTCGAGAATGGATGTGTGTGATGTCCTTACGTTAGTTAGCTTTAAGTACTTCTAAGTTATAGGGGACTGATGACCTCAGATGTTAAGTCACATAGTGCTCAGAGCCATTTGAACCATTTGATTGTTGGACCCTACGTGCTTTCAGCAAGATTTACTGGACAGAACTACACACGTTTCCTGAGTACTGCACTGCCGAATTACTAAGAAGACATGCCACTTGCATCCGTCAAAAATTTCATTTCGTGCACGATGGTGTTCCCACACATTTCAGTTTGTCTGCCCGAAGGCACCTCAATGCACATTACCCTGAGCGCTGGTAGAGGTGGCCCGAGTGTTTGACCATTCCTTCCCCCTGGCTTAAACCCGGTAGACATTCACCTGTGGGGACACGAAAAGTCTCTCACGTTTTCGGCTGCTTTTATGGATGAAAGTAGTCTCCATGCACAACCTGTGACAACCTTCCGGACAGTCGTAACAACTCCAGGCATTTCCGATAGTGTTTGGAATTCAGTGAGGCGACGAACGGAGGCCTGTATTCATGCAGGAGGAAGTCAGTTTGAACATTTCTTCTGATACGTAATCAGAGTGTACCATTTGGCGTTACAGACGTACAGTGCGCTGTAAAGGACTGAGGGTCCATTAAATCAATAGTGATGCATTTCCGGACCTGTCTTGACACAGCCTTTTTTTCTGGTTGTTAAATGAGTATTCCATTCCAGAGTTTTGGAACGCCCTTTATAAATATTACAAGGCTTTGATTTAGAGATTCAAAATTTCTAAGATGCTTACGTGATGCATTATCTACTCTTAACACTAGAATTTTTCAAGTCAAAGAAAGCCTCTATCGCCGGGAACATTTGTTAATCAGTGTCTTGATGGCAGCGCATTTGGGGTGGAGAAGGTACATAACAGTGCTGAAGTTGTATACTATTTGTTCCACAATCATCAGAAGTCCGTTGACTTCCACCTGATAACCGTAACGCCGCTTTCACACTATACGGTTTTGACCGTACGGCAAAAAGCCGTACGAGTTTTAGCCGTGCCTGTGTTGCTTTCACATTACACGGCTTTTTGACGTGACCAGTTGTTGGTGTCTATTCAGTTTGCTTAATGTGTGTATCAAGATGAACCGTAAACGAGTTGTTGCTTTGTGGTTGCTTCATCGTCGCCGCAAAAGAAAAGGTCGTCTTTTGTGGGTACACCCCATTAACCAGAGAAGAGACGAAGTGGGTTTATTTTATACACTCTTTGAAGATTTGAGGAACGACGGAAATAAATTCTTTAACTATTTCCGAATGTCTATTACCTCGTTTGACGAATTACATAGAAAACTAAAGGATGTGTTACAACGACAAAACACACAATTCCGCAATTGCATCCAACCTGTTCAAATGCTGGCTATCACGTTAAGGTAATTTAATACATAAAAACTAGTTCTGTTTATTTACTTATTTATTTGTGTTTTACATTTTTATTACGCTCAGATTATGAAGTAGAAAAGTCAATATCAATATCAGCAGTTGAAACCAAAGAGTTTGTAGCAGGACTGACTGTACTGTCACTTTGTGGCGACAGGCTCTCTGCAAAAACGTTGTAGAACTGCGTTGTTGATGGTGGGCCTTCATGGCTACTTGTGGAAGGCGAAGGGTATGGTGGTGGCACTTTATTAATTCGTTGATAAGAACTGCGACCTTGAGAAGTCTGTAATGGTTGTTCGAGAAAAGTAGTTGGGTTTGGTGCAGCTGGAGGAGGACGAATCTGATGCGTATGGTAAGAGGATATTGGAGCAGCATTTTCCATAGGTGAATAAGAATAAGCTTGAAATCTATTATTATAGGGCATGGGAGGTGTGTAATGGGTAAATGGAGGAGGTTGAGCTGTCAATATATTTCTCCTTTCATATATATTTTCTATAACTTTGAGGACTCCCATCTGAAACTGAAGATAATCCTGTTCATCAAATTTTTCCAGATGAGGCTTCAGACTAAGTAAAAATGACATTTTGCTGCAAGGTTTGTCTTCTTCCAGAGCTCGTAATATTTTCATTTCGATTGCATCAGGTTTTCTATGTTTTCTGTTTGTATGGCACTCGCTTTTGGATGTTTGTTGTGTGGGTGCTGTATCAAATGGCCCAGAAACATTCTCAGTATTTTCGACGGAGCCCTGCGTTTCTATATCTTCTTCCAGTCTGGCGGTGCGTTCCGATTGAAAACTGTCCTCCGTCTCTCGAGCATCATACAGCTTTTTTAGAAACTGCAGCTGATCAGAATATACATACTTTTTCTTTTTCTTTGCTGCTGAGCCACTTTTTTTCGCAGCTTGAATTTTTATGTTTGACTTCACAAAGGAGTCTCGTAGATTGGTCCACCTCCGTATTACTTCTATACCTACATCAAAAGGAAACAAAACTGTATGAAAACATTTTAATTTTGTATAGAAAAAAGCAAAACTGTAACAAAAAATGTCCACTGCAAACTAAATGTCACTGATTTTTTTTCGTTTTGTTCAGGTATCTGGCAAGCGGTTGTTCCTTCACTGACTTACATTTCCAGTACAGAATTGGGATTTCTACAGCAAGTAAAGTGGTTAATGATGTATGCACAGCAATTTGGTCATCACTGCGGGAAGAATGTATACAAAGACCGACCAAAGAGGTATGGGAATCAATAGCGGCTGGATTTGAACGTACTGCTAATTTCCCCCACTGCTTAGGAGCGGTGGATGGAAAACATATCCGTCTTACTGCCCCATTTAATAGCGGATCAATGTACTTCAATTACAAAGAATACTTTTCTGTGGTTCTGATGGCTGTAGCGGATTCCAACTACAGGTTCATTTATGTCGACGTAGGAAGTTATGGCAAAGACTGTGACTCTTCAGTGTTCAGACGGTCCAGTTTATGGAAGTCAATAGAAAGTAATTCCCTGGAATTTCCAGACGTCCAATGTCTGCCTGGTACGGAAGGTCCAAAAGTACCCTACTTCTTCGTGGGAGACGCAGCATTTGGCCTACACACGCATTTGCTCCGGCCTTTTGGGGGAACAAACTTGACAGTTGAGAAACGTGTATTTAATTACCGTTTGTGCAGAGCAAGGAGGTATGTGGAATGTGCTTTTGGCATCCTCACCAATAAGTGGCGGTTGTTTCACCGACCTTTAAATGTTCATCCAGATTTTGCAGTAAAAATGGTTAAAGCTTGCATTGTTTTACACAATTTTGTACGTCAGAGAGATGGATTTATAATTGAAGACACCACATCCTTCACTGGTTTGGAAGACTTAGCCCAAGATGCCAACATAAGAGGAGGACTGACAGCCAACGCCATAAGGAACACTCTTTGTAAATATTTTATGACAAATGCTGGAAGCGTGTCATGGCAGATGTCAAAGATATAAATTAACAAGCCTTTTCCTTTTTGTAGATTGTTTGTGAAAGCCTGCGACTGTATAGTAAATAGTTTTCTTTATAAATAAATTACTGCTACCACTCACGTTTTTAATCGTTTTGTTTATATTTTGTACGACGCGTTTCGGGAAATAATTCCGATCTTCAAGTGCGTTTTTTTCTCTAAGTTTTCATTATGTGTAGTGTTTTTTTATTTGTGAGGTCTTGTGCGTGTTTCTCTTATAAATTACAGTAAAGAAAACAGAATGCAAGACCTGACACATAAAAAGACACCACACATGATGAAAACTTAGAGAAAAACGCACTTAAGGATGGGAATTATTTCCCGAAACGCGTCGTGCAAAATATAAACAAAACAAAAAAAACGTGACTGGTAGCAGTAATTTACTTATAAACAAACGATTTACTTTTAGAATAAAATTTATAACGTTAAATAAAAACTGTTTAAAACGTATTAAATGTAATATTAATATATTAAATAAATACTTACCAAACGCATTTTTATCTTTGTCTTCCATCTCATCAAAATCTTGCTTCAGTGCTACGCAAACTTCCCGCCAAGCATTCTTTGTAGCAATACGATCTCTATACGCATCTAGAGTTTTGTCCCACAGAACAGGTCTTACTTCCACCAAGGTTATCAAAAGTTCAGTATCAATTTCATCCATTCTTCTACACTTTTCAGTAAACAAGAATAAACACAAATGAATAAAACGACACTACAACGAACTAGTCGACGCCGTACGGCTCAAAACCGTCCAGTGTGAAAGCATGCACTTAGTCACGTAGGCCACTGTTGTCGAACTTGCCGTACGGCGACCGTCTGTTGTAGTGGCAAGACACGGCTGCAGCACGGCACGGCAGCGGCATTTTGCCGTCGCCGTATAATGTGAAAGGCGCCATACATTTCTTCACACCTACAGCCGTACGGCTTTTTGCCGTACGGTCAAAACCGTATAGTGTGAAAGCGGCGTAAGAGCCCGCCTGCTGCCAACAATGGCGCTCTGACGGTACAGTACCGTGTGCCGTAGCATTTACGAAGTGATTGTTGTGCCGTGCGTGCCTGACCAGTAAGAACGTGTGTAGTGCCAGCATAGCGTGACGAAAGCGCGGCTTCTTCCGCACGCACAGCACAATCTTCAGGGATGCCATTTTAGCGGTTTACGCTAAATTTGACGGATTTTACTCACTGTCAGCGGGTGAAATTTTGCGTTTAGCGGTTAACGGAGTTTTTAACCCTTAACTACTATCGACCGTCTCTCAGACCGCTACTAATTTTTGTGTCGAGATATTTCTCACACCCCTGCAAAGCCAAATGGACTGTTTCATGTGCCTTCCTATTGGCTTTCAAGCTACACGTGCCAGCATTCTTACATTGTTGCTGCTATTTGTTTCGTAATTATTAGCCTATAGAGGTCTCACAGACGTACCATAGTGTTTGCATGCCGCGTTTTTATGATGATGATGATGATGATGTTTGGTTTGTGGGGCGCTCAACTGCGTGGTTATCAGCGCCCGTACAATTACCCAATCTTTGTTCAGTCCAATTTCGCCACTTTCCGGGCTGATGATGAAATGACGAGGACAACACAAACACCCAGTCATCTCGAGGCAGGTAAAAATCCCTGACCCCGCCGGGAATCTAACCCGGGACCCCGTGCTCGGGAAGCGAGAACGCTACCGCGAGACCACGAGCGGCGGACCCGCGTTTTTATTGCATGCTACTGTTTCCCCATGGCGGGGAAAGCAGGGCCTTCTGTGCAACGTGTGTTACGTGAGACAGATGTCTTCACTTGCAAGATGAGCGTCAGACACCGGAAGAAGAATTCGAAAATCGAAAAATGTGCACCTTTTGCCCTCCTCGTCTGAAGAGGAAAACAAGGTATCCATGTCAACAGCGTGTTGTTCCGATTTGTCTGCGTGAAGTGTTTGCAGATTGACTACAGTATGATTCAGTGGCACATGAGAACAAGTATTTAGTTTTTACTTCTAATTTTAGAAGTAAAATGGTGGCAAAGTTCTTCCATTCATAGACTTATGGACTGAAATATTCGCTCTACATTGCAAAGTGAGTCGTGAACTGAAAGCTGACTTCACACACAATTTATCGTAAGTCATGTCGGATTTTTCCACCTAGTTATATTGCCAATTTGTAATATAATCCCTCTGATGAAAATCTATGTGTGAATAGAGAGCTAACTATTTGCTGTTATTTTCGTAACTCATAAAATAAAAATATACTCCAGATTTCGCCTTGTTTAAATTGTGGAAGTGTTTAAAATACCACAGTGTTTAAAAAAATCAAATTTCTACAAAAGACACCTCTAAGAAGTGTAATGAATGACTGGAAGCCAAGAAACTATATATATTCAGAAAAATTCTGGTTTGATATATAAAACAGAAAAATGCGGTCTGTGAGATCCCTCCATAGTAATTGTGTTCCTGTGAATGACCATAGTAGTTAAGGGTTAACGTATTTGGGGATTGGTGTTTGCAACAACATTTTTCTGTTTAATTCAGTCTTCCCATTATAGAATTTGAAATTATATTTAGCGTAAGAAATCCTAAACTGGCAATAATATGGTTCCAGCTTACTCTTAAAAATCAGATTTCGGTGTAGTATTTCCCCTGCCTCAACACAGGAGAACAATCCTTTCCAGTCTTAGTTCTTTGCTTTAAGCATTGCGGTTACAAGTTACCGTGGACCGAAGTCGGTACAGTGCATAGTGTTGAATTGATAATGTTTATGGTGCAGTTAATCGCGTTGTCATAAGTGATTTTCTTTACTTTTTTATTAGTTGTCTCACCAAAATGTCGAAGCAAAAGGACAAAAGATGCACCCAAAGTTTGAAAAAGAGTGGCTTAGCAACAAACAATTGAAAGACTGGCTTCCTTAGATCCCCGCCGATCCTTCTATTGTGCGATGTCGATTTTGCCAGTCCGATTTAAATTCGCGTCTGTCGGATTTATTGAATCATGCAAAAAGCATGTAAAAGCTGCGGCACCCTTTTCTTCCACGGGGCAGTTGAAACTAGATGCACATGTAGTTAGTCCAATGAAGTTTCTGTTGCAGAAGCTGCATTATGTTTATTTTTGTCTAACCATTCCGCAATAAGATATGTGGATCACCTCTACAGCCTTTCAAAAAGGTGTTTAATAGGTGCTGACCATGTCTCTCAGATGCGTTTGCACAGAAGCAAGTGTAGTGGTGTGATTAAAAACATTCTTTATCCATATTTCAAGGCCAGTCTGAAAAAGGACATAGGAGACAGATATTTCAATGTTCTTTTGGATTACTCTACAGACATTAGCGCCAGTAAATTGTTAGCTGCGTGTGTGTTGTACGTTTCTGAGGCCCAGAACCCAATTGTTTCCACATTCTTGGCAATGGTAAGAGTTAGAGGAAGGCAACCATTGGTTAACGTTCTCTTTGCTTACTGAGCACGGCTTGAACATTCATTTAATGCGCGATTTGGGTACTGACAATGCAGCAGTTGTAGTAGGCATCAATAATGGTGCGTATCAGAATTTGAAAAGAGAAGTTCCTCATCTTGTCTTAATTCGTTGTGCCTGCCATTCCCTGCAGCTGGCCCTATCTTATGCTACAGCTGAAACTTTTCCCAGGAATTTGGAGTGTTTGTTGTCAGAAACGTATTCTTGGTTTTCAAAGTCTTCATCTCGTCAAATTGCTTATAGAAGGTTATTCAGTGCAATAAACGACGGAGCTAATCCACTGAAAATCATTCAGAAGCACAATACGCGTTGGATGTCTACTTCAGAGACTTTTTCGTTTTTAGTAGGGAATTAACAAAAGCATTAACGGAATTTTAACTTCAGTTTAGCGGAATAAATTTTTCTGTGTTGGCAACGCTGGCAGTTTTAGAATGACCCATAGTGTTCGCCGGACTCCTTCGCACGGTGCGGAAGACTGTTACCGATACTGAAATAATAATATTAGTGCTTACATGTCATCAAAGGACAAAAGCTACGAAACTGGTCGTACACCTATACTCATTGAGAAAATTGGAGTGCGATCTACGACACGTTTCTGCGAGCACAACTATGATATCGGAAAGGTGGTGCTGCATGTTTTGTCAACATCGCAACGAACAGAAAAAGTTCCAAAAATCAGTGTGCCTGAAACACCTCATCTGATATTTAAAGAGCAGAATGTTATGAGAGGAAATGTTGGCTACAGATGAAACATTAGTCGTAGTATTCGTCCGGCAACAAAACAAAGAAATCAGAAATGAAGACATCCACCCTCGCCCAGGCCAAAGAAGGACTACTCTTCTGCTGTGACTGTAAGAGATCACAGAGAGCCAAGTTTGATTCCCATGCGCTACCAATGTTACCGTGGATTCACGACGGGACGTGTGTTGCCGGTATTGTGGCACTTTGCAGACGCTTTATCAGAACACAAATAAAATACGCTTACGGATCCTCGACTGTCTCATTACATAATACGCGATAACATAAAATGACTTCATCCAGAAAAGTATACGATAAACATACAAAGGCTATCTGCACGTTAACAGCGCTCTGGGTGCCAGCATCAAAGAACACTAGGCGTAATGTCATCATAATTAATTTATTAGTTAGGTGGGAGCAACAGAGGTTGTGTGATCGAAATCCGACGTAAAGGTATTTTTCTGAGTCATACATTACGCCCATTTTATGTTCAAGGAAATAGAAACGGTATTGTCAAACGTCAATAGCAAAGTAGAATGTCCTCTTAAGACCTTGATGTATTCTGAATGTAGGGACATACCACCGGGTTTATTTACTGACATTGAGCACCCAATGGTTTTCTCTGAATTTAAACAGCAGTCCCATTAGTATTTTGATAAAACCGTTAAAATATTTCTTTACTTGTAGATTACGTCATTTACGCAGAACTAAACCAATGAAAGACAGACTAAAACAGGTCAGAGCGTTGTACGCAAAGTCAATATTTTTTCGAGGACAATGATGGGCTTCATGTATAAATTGGCCTACTTGAAGTAGCAGTGTAGTCTCAGATATATCTTAATGTCAAATAACTGTAGGCTTAGGTGACAAACATTATTTATTATTAAACTTTCGGTTACCGTACACCAAGAAGGTGTTTCTTTTTTTTTTCTCCTTAGTTCCATGAGGTATACAAAAGAAAAATTAGAATCCAAGCAGAGATCTGTTTTGTAGTTACCCGTCCACTACTGAATGGTCCTAGAAAACGAGCAATTGTAAAAACAGTTTTGCTTGTTAAACTAACACTTGCTTTTATGTGTTTACACAGATAGCAGCAGATTGACATTAGATTTGTGATGACCTGTGGGATGTTGATTCATGCAGCAGGTTACACAACTTTGAACTGGTTTTATGAGATCTGGTAACTGCTCTTTTCTGAAAAACAATTATCCTAACGAAATATGAGAGGAAACAGGACGACGGTCCTGGTTCCCATTAGAACTGGCCAAAGCCACATAAAAACAACGTAATGCTAAAACAAAACATAATTTTCGCCTTCATATTTGGAATGCTGCTCAATTAACGATGATTACTATGTAAGGTAGTACTTCCAACTTCCAAGCGTGATCTGAGTCAGAAGCAGAATAACCGAATTTCAAAGTTTCCATCGAATTCGACATAAGTAATTACAGACACTTAAGTAATTACAAAGATGCATAGGTAAATACAAAGCTAGGCCTATTTACATTAGAGTAAAATCACCAAAATAATGCAGTAGTTCCCATATCACAAATATCAAGGTAAAGACGACACAGCACACGATAAAAGGATTTCAAAATAGAGATTATTTCCCGAAACGCGTAGTTTTTGTGACTGGCTGCAGCAGATGCTACTATACAGCAAATTCAATCGTACAGTTCCCTGCTAGCAGTCGACTAGTATCTGACGTTACAAAACATGGTGACGAAGTTTCCAATAGGCTTCAAATACGGTTGGTTGGTTTGGGTGAGGTGACCAAACAGCCATCCCATCGGGTTAGGCAAGGACGAGGTAGGAAACAGGCCGTGTCCTTTCATAGGCACGATCCGGTCATTTACCTGAAGCGATTTAGGGAAATCACTGAAAACCTAAATCAGGATGGCTGGACGCGGATTTGAACCGTTGTCCTCCCGAACGCGAGGCGAGTGTGCTAACCACGGAGCCACAAAGCTCGGTGTTTCAAATAGGGCGGTGCCTTGGCCAGTCGATGTATCTTACATTGGTCTTTCGCTTCGACTACGTACTGGTACGTGTGCGTTTGATCTGGCAAAATGTGCATTAACAGAATGTATCTGGTATGAATACCATGTGGTAGTTCAATCACTACGACCATAGTATCTATCTGTATGTGCACCAGAAAATGTTCCTGTAACACCCCCACCTGATGATGAGCCCTCACTGGCTTGAAAACTAGTTAATGGCAAAATAAATCGTACAAAAATACAGAAAGCAGAAGCCACAGCCATGTGTGCTGTGTACAGCTCTTGATGCCCCAATAACAACGGTCGCCCCATATGCCCTGGCTTCAACCCTTGTATGCCAAACCGACGGGTAGGACAGCTGCCTTTAGAAAGAAGTGTCGGAAACACGGCAATGTTTTCCGAAGTTTTCAACATCACTGTTCTATGAAATTTCCTGTGATAAGATTTGTTTAGCTGGTTTCTAACTCATGCGAAAATGGAGAGAAGAAACAGACAATATTAAGTTAATAGTAAGATAATATAATGATGATAACTTTTATTTAATCCGTGACCTTATTATTGATGTATGTGCTGTTTATGAGCGGAATGCAATCAGATTCGTGTCCTTTATTGTTTTCTTCGTCTTCTTTCCTTACGTCTTTGTCCCGCATCAGCGCAGGGTCGGTTTGGTTGTTAACAGATGTAGTATGGTTAGTTTAAGGCAGGACTGGTCAAGAATTTGTCTCACAAGCCGTGCCCTGCGACGTATGCCTTAGCGCTTAGACTGAACACTACTTCCCACGGTCACTCCACGCTGTCTGACCGGCAAGACGTGCTGACGGCGAACACACCATACCCCGTTCATCATAAGAATGAGCCTGACGTAAGCCGCGCGGGGTAGCCTTGCGGTTTGAGGTGCCTTTCAACGGTTCGCGCGGCTCCCCCTCTCGGAGGCTCGAGTCCTTAGCGTAAGACAGTTTAAGTTAGATTAAGTAGTGTGTAAATCTAGGGACCGATGACCTGAGCAGTTTGGTCCCATAGTCACTTACCACAAATTTCCAACCTGATGTAAACACACACAAACGCGATGATTGGTCAGAATCCGTAAAACACGTACACTGGTGTTGTTACGCTCTTG
Source organism: Schistocerca cancellata (assembly GCF_023864275.1). NCBI lineage: Eukaryota > Metazoa > Arthropoda > Insecta > Orthoptera > Acrididae > Schistocerca > Schistocerca cancellata. The sequence goes on along the minus strand of NC_064628.1, from coordinate 454,067,778 downwards.
AAAGTAGGTCATAGTTTTCTATTAGATATATTCCTACGAAGTTACGTTAAATGAAACTTTTAAGATATTCAGATGTATTAAGAGCCATGAACGTTTTTCTTAATCACGCTTTTGTAGTTTTTATTTCAAAAATCGTGTACAGTCATCGCATCTGCTCTCTTGTGCTCTGATTGTCGCGCTGTTAATACGTAGTACGAAAATGGTTGAGGCTGTTTGCTGTTCTGTAGTGAAACATGCGTGTGGAACACAGTTAAAAAGTGCCGAGAAATGGGTTGTTTTCAATGTCTGTCATAAATTTACAGAGGTAATCGGCTTTGACGTTTTCCGAGGGTTGTGTCGGATACAGTTCAATTACAACGCAGGTTCGTTTATAACGGAAACAGTAGCGTAGTAGCTCGGCATACATTGAAGAAATTGCAGAACAAGGTGTTGCTGGTGCAAGTCTGGCATGTGCCAGTTGTTTTCTGTTCAATTTGAAATACCTGCATCTCGCAATAGTAAAATTCATCATAATTTTTTATGAATAGGGCACACAAAATTCCTGCTTTCATTTCAAATATAAATTCCCAATTACCGATATTTTATGAAAGACTGTGAATAATGGTTGCTTAAATTAAGAAAACATAACAATTTAGTTTTTAAGGCAAAAATAAAAAATAAAATACTTTTTATTTGGACTGTGTTCACTGTTTCATAACACAGTGTAGATATGTGCCGTAGAAGCATGAAAACCAATCATTTTCACAGCATCGAACAAACCAAACAAAAGTTGCATTTTTACATTTGAGCAATATGAACCACAGAACTGATTTGGAGAAGTCTGTTAAGCTGCTAGACGTACTGAAAGTAACGCATGCAGCTTTTTCACACGTCACAGCCGAACGTTGTCGGGTTATGGAATGAAACGTCATAAAAGAAGAGAAGAGGAGAAAATGCAGCGCCTGGGTGGCATCATGGATTTTGTTGTTGATCGACCCATTATCAACGTAGCATACGACAGTTCCAGCCGGCCAGTGTGGCCACGCGGTTAAAGGCGCTTCAGTCTGGAACCGCGCGACCGCTACGGTCGCAGGTTCGAATCCTGCCTCGGGCATGGATGTGTGTGATGTCCTTAGGTTAGTTAGGTTTAAGTAGTTCTAAGTTCTATGGGACTGATGACCTCGGATGTTAAGTCCCATTGTGCTCAGAGCCATTTGAACGACAGTTCCTGTACTGAAGTGTATTTCTCCGATTCGGATAAGGAAGGAGCTAAGAGAGTACCAGACGACTGACTGTAATTAATACCTTCAGTGGCTTCAGTTTCAACAGTACGGTGAAAACCTTGCAGTATGATTTTTGAATCACACATAGGTCGCTCAGAAAAATTACCCTGTTTTTATTTTAGGAATTTTCATCACTCTTGCTTGTAATTAGGATATTATGTCAGGTGGCAACGAAAGCATTTTATTATGCTTTCCATTTGGTTATCCAAGAAGCGCTTGGTAGTGCTGGAGTTTCGCCCAATGTGTTTTCATTCTCTTTAAAAATTAAATAACATTCTAAGCTATGTTGTTTCATTGCCTGCAACTGGTTACATAATTGCTGGCTAGTTGGACCGCTGATTGGCCAAATTTTAAGCGCCGCTAAAGCTGTTTTCCCACATATTCGTTCAGTCTACGTGCGTATAACACAGCATAAAACGTATCGTTATGATGGTACTTGACTGTACTGGTCACAACTTGGCTTCCGCTCCGCATGAAATGAAACCCAATGAGATTCAAGCAAACGTGGAAGAATACATGGCGTAACGTTTACATGAGGTTTTTTCTTGTGATGGACAGAGTATAGATGGCAATGCAGTCACTCTGCATTCGACTTGGTTTCATATGTCATATTTCTCAACAACACAGACTATAAACGAATTGAATTTTTTTGGTTTCACGTAATTCTTTTGGATGCACTGAAGACATAATATCATTTCTATCGGATACAAGTTGATGGCACACGGACAGACAGAGGCACTTTGACAGCTTTTTGCTCTATGTAATCGTGACTTAGTATCATAATAGAGAAAAAGCCTGTGACACATACGTTGATCGAAATATTTTGCCACGGAGAAATCTGGAAACTCTTCCTGATGAAAACAATGGAGAACTCCTGGAACAGCAGTTGTCTACAAAACCGTAATTGCACTGCGCATCAGTTAGTTACATGTACACGTGTAAAGGGACACTTTAACATACATGCAAACATTCTCAAAAGAGTTCAAGAACAAATAAGATGGCAGTGCAATCACGTCATATAGAAAACTATGTTTGTAATTTCATGAGGGCCACAATGAATTCTTCGAACCTCGCGTTTTCTATAACGTCAATGACCTTGGGGAACTGGACTTTGTTTTCGCCAGAATTTTCCCTTCTACAATGCAACATTCCTTTTAAATGCCTTCTCATCAAATGAGAAATATGTTGTTTCTCTCCTTGCACTGTCTTATTGTCAGCAGTGCGCAGTCAATCCCGCTTAAAACATGAGGCCTACTATCCATTCCGGATGTTATAATTTTCGTACCTGCACCCTTTTTCCCTTCATAAATTCAGCAATAGTATGTTTTAAATCTACAAATCGTTGCAGGCATGTCCCTTGATTTAACCAAATAATATATAATGTATCCATATTCTTCCTTTTCTTTCGTCGCAAACTGTTGCAACAGACGATGGAATAATGCGTACGGCTTCAGAAATTCAATTCACATTCTTAACGAATATAAAGTGCTTCTTGATCAATTGGACAATGAACTCCGCCTGTTGATCGTTGTAATTCTTTACTCACCATTGTCAAATAAGTCTTTTAATTCTTTCTGCATGATATTTTAATGTCGTTTCATAGCAAATGCATTGCATGTCGTTATTCAACTGCTTAATGGATATTGAGAATTCTCATTCTTCACGTCATTTACATTCATTTTAAGTTTGTAGAGACAGATAGCTAGACTGCCTCTTTTTGTGCAAACGGGCACTACATCTGTGAATATCCTTCAAACCACGAGCAAATAGCGACGGATAAAATGAGCTGACACCACTATTCTGCCGAAATAAAGACCATAGTCTAAACGAAAAATGTCGCACCGCAGTACTAAATGAAATGTCGTGCTCGTGCAAGCTCCCAACGACTGGTATTTAGATCGTAAATGTCGTTAATTCTCCCTGTCTGTGGCAGGCTGAGAAGGGAGTTTGCTTAATTTTATAAGCAGGGATTACTTTTATTCATTTTTATATAAGCCTGCTGTGAGGAAGGATCTTGTGCACACTTTTTCTCTCTCGGCGGCGTAACCTTCCCTGACCATTCTGCCCGCTGTAGAATTGATTTTTAGGCCCATCAGTCAGAGAAAACTACATCCTGCACGAATCTAGTCTTGTGCCAATAATTTTAGTAAAGCGGCAGCGTGATTGATATGATTCTCTTTTCTAGGTATGGTTTAAATGAGCAAGCCGAGAACGGAAATTACTTCGAAAAACAAAGTTAATTTTATTTTAACCAACATCAGACAAATTTACGAAGTTACTTCAACAATCTTCTGGATACACATTAACTATGGACAAAGATTATTTAACTATGCACATAGATTATTTCTCCTTTGAATTACAAACCATGTTGCCTTTGATTTGCATCGTCCTGTGGGGGGAAGGAAAATCTTGGAGAGCACGTGGTCACTACTACTATGCTGATACATGCACATGCACTAAGTTATCACTGAAATGCAAATATCGTAACTATTTTCTCTATGCAGATTTTCTATGTACAGTGACTGGCATCGAGGAGGACTCGTGGCTGGTATCTCCAGCGCGAAGTGCTTGAATACGAAACGATTCATCTTAGAAAAGCTACCCTCGTCACTAAATTATCAATAAGTTGTTAAACATCGACACACGCTAGTATAAATGTTCAGCAATCGCCAAAAACTGGCTACAACTCCCTCTATTAGATTTCTCGGCGATTGCAGTTTGAAACTATGCACCACGTGGCGGCTCGTAACGGAAATCTCGAACGGAGAAGATTATTCTTATATCGGATAAATTGAACAAAAATCAATCAATGGTTCTTAATTAATCAATCGAGAAAAAGCCTCTGATAAATAAATTGTTAACATTAAACATATTTAAACATTCAAATACCTTTGTCCTGATTTCGACGCAGCGTTCTGAAGGAACGTCTGGTCGCTTACCTGTCTTCCAAAAAACTCCCCGTAACCGTTGCGTGGCTCTTTCTCCCGAGCAGCGCGAGGTGGTGGAGGAGGCCCATGACCAACCTCTGGTAAGAAAACGTTTTTTTTTAGACTTTCGCACCTCTGGTCGAACCGTCCTGTTCCTGCTCTTTGCCTTCCACTGACTGTGTTAAAGTTGGTAGAAGATTCTGAGACCCACTACATCTCTGGTTTGTCTGCTACCACACTCAAATCATTCACACCTGACCACGTACTTTAAGGAGAGGTGGGGAAATGTAAATAGGGACACAGGACGTGTATATTGTAATGAGAATAAAAGACTTTTATCCATAATTGTTTCTACATGCATGTAATTTGGGGCTGAGATTATTTCACTGTTCATTAATTATGTAAAGTAATTGAATTTACGCTGATAATGTCTACCAGCTGATAGCAACGAAACGTCTGAGACAGGCCGAGCATCATTGCTGTAGCCATATGGGATAAATTTGTGCTTGAAGAGTAGCATGCTATTTTGCGTAAGCCGTATAGAATCTAAAAAGTATGCTTCAGATCGAGTCTTATTTGCTCTGTAGAGCACGCACACGAAGAAAGACACTTTATAACTTCTAAAAACCCGGTTTAAGTCTTCCAAGAACCGGCTGTCAGGAAGGAAACTACGAACAGTGTCCAGTCCCTACGTATCAGGCTCGTGAAAACTCTGAATTTATATTAGACTAATAGCAACTACTACGAAGTCGACTAACAAATCATACCACCCACGCTCTATACTGAATGAACTTCAACGAAAGTATAATACATGACCACAAAAAATGTTGCTGAAACACAATTATGGTAACTATCATGGTAACCGCTGTAACTTAGCGTATGCATATTTGTGTGTGCACATACATGAAGATAGATTCTTACACATTCTGTGTGCTCCATCTGAAATGAGAGGATGAAACGCAACCTTTCTATCTTTTCTCCTGACATTGGGTCACGCTCCCAATGAGGCAATTCATGTCCTACTCGCCGACTCACACAGAAATTTTTGCTGCTCTGTCAATACCCAAATCCTGTATTTGCTTAATGTATGAATTTAGCGCCTTGGAGTTACATAAACCCTTTGCGTTTACAGGTGGTCACGTGGAAGCAGTACGACAAACTTTTAGCATTGATACACAGAACTCTTCGTCGTCAAACAAGCTAATCATTGCAAATGGCCAATAAAGCAGTCTCAACGAGCGCCCTAGTTGATGTACCAGTAAATAACCATCAATTTGCACCAATAAATAATCATATACCGGGAATCAAGCTTCCCTTCAAACAACTGCACACGCACTGCGCCCATTAAGAAATGAGACATCTGTTTCAGAGAACAGCGCTCTGGTTAAGTTCCACTGGACGTTATAATTGCGACCACTACATCCCGCTCTAATTACCTGTGGTAATGGCAAGCCGACTGATACAAACATTACCGAATGGCAATCGCCAAGTGAACGGTCAATAATTAAACGCCTGGAATTACGCTTCGTAGAGGGAAGCGCAATAGAGGAGTCCCGATATAAAATAGAGAATGTGGTATAACGAACAGCTGCTAAAAGCTTACGAGTGAAATTGTATAGTCGCCGGTAGACACATTTAAGGAAGTATGGTGAACTCACGCAATGCTCTTGTTAGTGTTTTGCTAATCTTGCAACACTGAGAAGTGGAGAGAATGTGGTAGTTTGTCTTAACGGCTAATAAGAAACAAAGGTCTCATTGGGCTCAAATATGTGCATAAATAAATCGAAACCTATAAATCAAAACAAAACAGCACCACAACAGGCTTGCTTACACTCGATCAGGTCACAAACCCATGTACAATGGTGCATACACCATGAACGTTGCGGTTTCATCAGTGTATTAGATTTCGATCCTGTTAGAGTCTGTTAAAATGTCAACTCTTTTTCTCAGCTGCCCTGTTTTAATTTGTGTTAGCAAGAAGTAAATTAATGTAATTCACTTAATGAAGGCGTAGCTTACAAAATCCTCGATCGACCGAGTATTTGTCTTCAGCTACGAACCCTTAGTAGTATGTATTAAGTTTTAGTGTTAAAATTCAAAAGAGGAGTCAGACAACTCTTTACTTCCTCCCACAAAAAAATCGGAAAATGATTACTGTGGAAAAGCAGAGAAATCTGAGGCTCTTTCGAAGACATGCACACAGTGGTTCTTCCTGATCACCGTTTGAGAACGGAACTGGCAAGTCGAGAAATAAAACGGCAGCCGAAGTACCGTCCGCCACACAGCGTAACGTAACTTGCGACGTATAGCCGTTGGTGTAGAAGTACATCGATGTCCGCCATTTACTTTCCAAATGATCATTCTAATATCGATCTTCAGGACATCGAAAATAACGGATGGAATTCTATGTGAAGGAAATATCGCTTCACTTTATTGGCACAAATAACGTGAACTACAAAAGAACTAAGTCTGAATGGAGATGAACTGAAGCTCGATTCTCCGGAATATGTATCAACCGTCTCGACTGCAGTGATCACAGTTTAGGCCATGAAATGTTGACCTCTCGTGATACACAGAAAAAATACCACTGAAACTGAGAAGAATGAAAACTTCCGTCCGTATCAGTGGAAACTGCACCAGCGACCATTACTGCACGGAAGCCCATTGTTACTGCAGCAGCCGCTTCAACAGTTATAGCCACATTTTATTGTCATTTACGTATAATATTGGGCACTGTAGAGACAAGTATTTGGTAGACAGCGTTAGACTGGTAGGTAGATAAAGTACTTACTCATTGATTGCAGCATCCGTGTTTCCTTATTTTTGCAACATACTGTCACTAAAAATGGGTAATGGTGTTGCGTTCAAGAGTTACTACAGCACTCTCATTTTATTCTGACAAGCCGTTCAACCAATTCAGACACTTCAAAAATTAGAATAGAGCGTGTGGACCAAGACTGATGCAGTGCGTTGCTTTGATAATACGTTACGTATCTACAGTACCTGCGATGTAGCGCAGTTAAGCACAAACCACTTCACGTGCACTTTTGATGAGTATAGAGGCACTAATCTGATGCATTTGTTGTTTGTCTCAATTTCTTGATTAAATTTTTGTCTGACGCTTAAGGACACAGCGTATTAGTCATTTCATAAACGAAACCATGAAGAAGCCACTTTTTAAGGGCATACAATTTCCAAATAAATAGTGCGGTAAGCATACAGAGCCGGAGTTTATGACGCTGAATATTTAATAATCTACGTTATGGAATTAATATATAAACATCTCCGTAAAATAAATGTATCTTAAAGATATTTCGTCTTCCTGTTTGAATTCAAATCCCCCCTACGTTGCAAACTAAGATTAATATCCATTATTAGTCTACAATTGCGAAAAATCGTTCCATAACCTAAAGAACAGAGAAGACTAAACTTGGATATTGCACAGCTTTATAGATCCTCCACGTTAGGCTACATTTTAAAGTAATCTCCCTCTATAGGCTTCGTTGATGGATAATTTTCTTCTTTGGATAAACAATGATTGTATTAATATAAGAAATCTGCTTAGGACGCGTGTTTACAGCGCCTTCTTCAGCAATGGACCAATAAACAACAGAAAATCGCAGGTTTTAATTCAGACTTAAGAACTGTCCATAGGAATCCAGCAAGCTAAAAAATAATAGCACAGCTCTTGTTACTGATCTCATGACCGATCTGTCGCCAAGAAAACGATAATACAGAGACTACTGCTGTCTCCGGATTCGGCACCTACGCTGTTCTATGTAAGTGCTCTGTAGTTTCACGATGTTAAATTGTGCGTGGATTCTATGAATATAATGTCAAATAAAATTCCTTACAAGCATTCGTATTATTGTGTGATGCGAACACTTTTAACTGGATCTGAGTCTGTTGTGTATAATGAGGCAGTTGCAACGTCGAGTAATCGAAATTCAGTATTACGCAAAAAAGCTTTAGAAAGCAAGTTTTTCTTCTGCACATTGAGTTGTTCATTTGAAAGAAGGTTACTAACAGTCAGCTTACTTACTGCTATTTTTGCGACTCTGTTTCACGTTCCTTTCAGCGATTTTGAATGTAGGCACACTATGTGTTAGAAGTAAGTCTTTGTGCCCTGTTTCAGAGCATATCTATAAAGTTTTCCTACATACCTCAATATTTAATTTATTCAAATACGCCAGCCTTCACACTCTGTCTCGCCGAATGTTGCATCTTGTTTCCAATATCCATTGCTATGCACAACGCAGATTGTACTTTTCCGTGTGTCACAAAATACACTCCTGGAAATTGAAATAAGAACACCGTGAATTCATTGTCCCAGGAAGGGGAAACTTTATTGACACATTCCTGGGGTCAGATACATCACATGATCACACTGACAGAACCACAGGCACATAGACACAGGCAACAGAGCATGCACAATGTCGGCACTAGTACAGTGTATATCCACCTTTCGCAGCAATGCAGGCTGCTATTCTTCCATGGAGACGATCGTAGAGATGCTGGATGTAGTCCTGTGGAACGGCTTGCCATGCCATTTCCACCTGGCGCCTCAGTTGGACCAGCGTTCGTGCTGGACGTGCAGACCGCGTGAGACGACGCTTCATCAAGTCCCAAACATGCTCAATGGGGGACAGATCCGGAGATCTTGCTGGCCAGGGTAGTTGACTTACACCTTCTAGAGCACGTTGGGTGGCACGGGATACATGCGGACGTGCATTGTCCTGTTGGAACAGCAAGTTCCCTTGCCGGTCTAGGAATGGTAGAACGATGGGTTCGATGACGGTTTGGATGTACCGTGCACTATTCAGTGTCCCCTCGACGATCACCAGTGGTGTACGGCCAGTGTAGGAGATCGCTCCCCACACCATGATGCCGGGTGTTGGCCCTGTGTGCCTCGGTCGTATGCAGTCCTGATTGTGGCGCTCACCTGCACGGCGCCAAACACGCATACGACCATCATTGGCACCAAGGCAGAAGCGACTCTCATCGCTGAAGACGACACGTCTCCATTCGTCCCTCCATTCACGCCTGTCGCGACACCACTGGAGGCGGGCTGCACGATGTTGGGGCGTGAGCGGAATACGGCCTAACGGTGTGCGGGACCGTAGCCCAGCTTCATGGAGACGGTTGCGAATGGTCCTCGCCGATACCCCAGGAGCAACAGTGTCCCTAATTTGCTGGGAAGTGGCGGTGCGGTCCCCTACGGCACTGCGTAGGATCCTACGGTCTTGGCGTGCATCCGTGCGTCGCTGCGGTCCAGTCCCAGGTCGACGGGCACGTGCACCTTCCGCCGACCACTGGCGACAACATCGATGTGCTGTGGAGACCTCACGCCCCACGTGTTGAGCAATTCGGCGGTACGTCCACCCGGCCTCCCGCATGCCCACTATACGCCCTCGCTCAAAGTCCGTCAACTGCACATACGGTTAACGTCCACGCTGTCGCGGCATGCTACCAGTGTTAAAGACTGCGATGGAGCTCCGTATGCCACGGCAAACTGGCTGACACTGACGACGGCGGTGCACAAATGCTGCGCAGCTAGCGCCATTCGACGGCCAACACCGCGGTTCCTGGTGTGTCCGCTGTGCCGTGCGTGTGACCATTGCTTGTACAGCCCTCTCGCAGTGTCCGGAGCAAGTATGGTGGGTCTGACACACCGGTGTCAATGTGTTCTTTTTTCCATTTCCAGGAGTGTATTACAGTGCCGCACAGATCAATGAAATCTGTCGACAAATTTTGTTCTATCCATAGGTATAAACTTTGCACTATGAAGCCTGAATCGCTGAGAAACTGTTAATTCTGTTGGATTGTTATTCAAGCGGTAATAAAAATCTGGTACAGTAATTACTTTACCTTTCGCCCTTAGTGAAGGCGAGAGTAAGAGCCTTCTGGTTACATAGTCACCTTCAATGTATGCATGGCCTCAGTAGGCAGCGCTTCTAAAATTCTCTTTGAATATCGAAACATAGAGACGTATCGTGCACAATAAGAATAAACTTCGAAGCTTACTTTCAGTATCTTGAGTAATGTTGACTTTGTTGTAGAGATAATGCTAAAATATCGTGGTGCGGTAATAGTTCGGCACAAGGTGCTGAGGTTGAAGGGAGCACTTTGTCTCGATGGAGAGGAGTCTGCCCCATGTAAAATGTGACCTATACCAAGAGAGATGCACTGTGGACAATTGAGCAAATCACAGACATTCCCATTACAAACAAGAGGGGTTTAGTTATTCGGCGCATGCGCTGTTGACAACTTAAAGCAATGCCTAATTACGTACAATTCTCTAAGAAGACTGAAGCCATCACTGGGAACTGCGACAACAGGAAGAGGCAGGAGTTCCGGAGGTGCCAGCTACCGCCAAATTGGAAATTTTCACCTTGCAAAAAGACAGAGCCGTGGCTATGCGGTATCGATTGCGTTACATTGCAAATCGCAAACCAATGACAAAGACGATACGACAGAAAACTCATCACCTTGGAGGATGGAGTTCGGGAGGCGCTGGGCATTACCATTAAGCAGGAGTAGCGAGAGAATAGTCAATCAGTGTAGTTGGACATCTATTAGTCAGTGAACCAGATGATTCTTCAGCCAGTAAGTGAGCAATGTAAGGGGGATAATTTGAGAAAAGATATTAAATAGATATTACTGGATCACATACTCATGATGTCAGTGAAGGTCACTGAACTGAACGAGGAAACGCCTCAACCGTTGCTCAGTTAGGTGAACTAAATCAAGGCAAAACACCCACAGTACCACACTTAGGAAATGGCTCAGCTCAGCTACCCCAAATGCAGTGTCCAGTTACAATAATGTGTCCGCCTGCCGAAAGCCTGAACAACTACATCTTTGTAGACCGGACCGCTGCGAGATGTGCAGTCAGTGAGGTTCTTGAAGTTACTGACAGATATTTGGAGCAATGACTCCAGTGCCGTGGCCAGCTGCACAACCTTTCTCGGCTGAGAACCTATAACGCGAACAGCCCGATAGAAGAGGTCCCTCAGATTTGCGACTGGGTTTACATCCGGGGAATTTAGCGGCCAGGGGAGTACGGTAAACTCATCCTGGTGCTGTTCGAGCCACATACTGAAACGTCCCCTTAGAAAAATTTATGAATTACTATGCTGGTTAACCCCTCACGTTATTTGAACACACTCAAACATTTCGCTCTTTACTTATTCTGATCAACACTAAACTGACACACAATATTTTTAGCGCAACGCAATCTGACTTTCAATAATCCCTACAAAAGAATGGCCCTGACTAACATTAATCTATACCTTTCACAAATCACTTACCTCACAAAAATCTTCGTTACTCGAACTACTGCAATACAATGAGCGCCACTACTGCCAGCTCAATAAAAGATTCAAACTACTGAAGGTACTAACTACTGATAGGCATAGTTAGCAAATGAAAGATTTTCATAGAGAACAAACAATGTATTTACCTTAATAGTGTTCAAAAGTCAATATATATATATATATATATATATATAGCAGTTCATGACATCCAGTCTTACAAATGTACTGTCTCTGATGGACACACGTCCAGATCATCTGCTCTCAAAATTCCGCCATCTCTCTCCCCACATCCACCACTGCTGGCGGCTCACCTCCAACTGCGCAACGCTACACGCTGTTAACAGCCAACAGCCCAACACTACAATAGCGAATATTACAACAATGCCACCCAGCCACAGACTACACACAGCACAGCCAGTGAGTTTCATATAGTGCGCTACGTGGCGTTACCAACATAAAAACCTAAACAGCCTACTTACAATACGTGCACTGAGAGCTGTGTGATATGTTGCATTGCCCTGATGGTAGATGCCACCATGCTGAGCAAAAACAAATTGTTTGAAGGATACACATGGTGCCCAAGAATAGAGGGATAGTTGTGTTGATCCATAGTGGGTTCAGATCGATGAGATCATACAGGGAATGACCTTGGACTTGTTCCCTTCCGATGACTGTTGCAGGGCTTTTGCATTTGGACGTTTCACGCCGTGCAGGCCTAACGTCATCTGTGCGATGTAGCACGAAACATTATTCACCTGAAAAGGCCCTTTGTCGCCACTGAGTGGACGTCCAACTCCAGTACTGGCGTGAAAATAACAGCCTTCGTCGCTGAGGACCAGCAGTCAGCGTGGATGCGTGTTCGAGGCGCCTGCTGCGGAGGCCGATCTGCAGCAATGTTCGCTTAACGGAATTTGAGGAGACACCATTGGTAGTCCCTTGGTTCACCTGGGTGGACAGTTGATGACTTAACCTCGGTGGCAAGCGAGCAATTTGGAAAGTTAGCTGTTTCGTAAATTCTTTCACTTTGACCAGAAAGATAATGATGGCGACGTTTTGGACGTCAGATAAATCGCTCCGTTTCACCATTACGACTGCTCATGTCCCACGTCCCTCCGACATCCTTTATATAGCCTCCACTGGTAGTGATGCCACCTGATCTCTGTGAGTGGTTACTGCACGCCGACGTCGAACATAGGCGGCGTCCACATTAATGTGAATGGACACTGTAAAGCAAGGCACTGCCGGAACAGCAGAGGGTAACTGCCATTGCGGCGCAGCTGGCTGAGATAAAAAGAGGTGAATGCAGAAAATGCTGAACAGCACGATCCGATGAGGCAGTAGAACCAAATGCAAGGTTCGATACTAGAAATCGAGCTGAAAACCTCCAGACGAGTGATTGCCTGGTAGCAGAACTTGGTGTGACTTGGGTAAAGAAACGTCAAAGATTCGGAAAGAGGTTGCCGACCGTCTGGACGAGATAAGGAACTCTTCTGATAAGAGGATTTCCAACGTGGCAAAATGAGTAATCGTAATAATGGCAGAGGTTGCTGCACGCACGGATAACGGAAAGGAATCGTTCACGCAGGCGTAATAGGGAACTAACTGGGAAGTAAACAACACAGAAACTAGGGTTTGTGTTCTCGAGTAGGAGGTGTCTGCCTTGCGACACGGAAGTGTGTATGTCACGCAAGTCACGCAAGCTGGTTTTCACGCCGTATTTCCGATGTAGGGTGTGTACATACAGTTGTCTAGGTTCGGTCGAACAGGCAACGTCAACATGACGGCGAACATAAAGGACGCAGGCGCGTGGTAGGAATAAAAAACGTTGCTTGTCAAGTAGTAGACGTTTGATTGAGAGGAAGCTGGACCGTGCAGCATTTACAGTGCTGGCGTACAACGTGCACAGCAACAGAAAAGTGCCCGCGCTAGTGCACAGAGGATGAAGAATCATATACAACGCCCACTGCAGTGACAGATCAAACTGCTACAGTACTAGACCAAAAAGAAACGAAAGGAATAGGTTAGACGGAGACAGACGCTATCGTCCATACCAGAGACAGGGGAGAGAGAGAGAGAGAGAGAGAGAGAGAAAGGCCGGACCACGTTCGTCTTGTTAATTGCCTTCAAGCAATGCGTCATGAGAGAGGGCACGAGTAACATACTGTATGTGTGCACAAGTAGCTTCTCCTTAGACAGAAGTACGTGAGAAGAGTGAACTACTCGATCTAAAACAATACGGCTTCGCAATGGACGCGGAAATACAAAAATAACACTTTATACAGAATTTGCACTACTGGTTATCATAAACGCCAGACGACATTGCCGAGTGATATGAAGACCAAGATGCATACAGTCGGTATCCCTTTCTCCTGGTAACAGTAGAAGGAATTAAAACGAAGTCATGCTAAGATTCAGGTACCGTGTATCCGCAGGACATATGGCTGAAAAAAGTGTAATGTGATGGCAAAGGATTCCGGAATAGTCACCCATCGGGATCTCCGGGAGGGGACTGACAGTGGGGAGGTGACCATGAGAAAAAGATTGAATAATCAACGGAAGGTTAACGTTGTACGAGTTGTGGCGTGGATTGTCAGAAGTTTCAATGTGGTAAGGAAGGTAGAAAATCTGAAATGGGACATGCAAAGGCTCAATCTAGATACAATAACGTCAATGAAGTGAAACTGAAAGAAGACAAGAATTTCTGGACAGATGAGTATAGTGTAATATCAACAGCAGCAGAAAATGATATAATGGGAGTAGGATTAGTTACAAATAGGAAGGTACGGCAGACTGTGTTACTCTGAACAGTTCAGTGATACGGTTGTTCTTATCAGACTCGACAGCAAACCAACACCGACAACGATAGTTCAGGTATACATGCCGACGTGACAAGCTGAAGATGAAAGACAGAGAAACTGAATGAGAACACTGAAAGGATAATACAGTGCGGAAATGGAGATGAAAATGTAATAGTCATGGGGGACTGGAATGCAGTTGTAGGGGAAGGAGTAGAAGATAAGATTACAGGATGATATGGCCTTGGGACAAATAATGAGACAGGGGAAAGACTAACTGAAATCTACAATACATTTCAGCTAGTAGGCTAGTAATAACGAATACTCTGTTCAACAATCGTAAGCGGAGGTGGTATATTTGGAAAAGGCCGGGTAATACGAGAAGATTTCCGTTATAGTATATCATGGCCAGGTAGAGATTGCGAAATCAAGTGTTGGATTGTAATGCGTACGTAGAACATAGTAGTGATGAAGAGTAGGCTGAAGTTTACGAAGAGGCTAGTCAGGAAGAATCAATGTGTAAAGAAGTGGGATGTGGAAGTACTAGAGAATGAAGAGGTACGCTTGATGTTCTCTCAGGCTACAGATACTGCGATAAGGAATGTCTCAGTAGGCAATTCAGTTGAAAAGGAATGGACATCTCTAAGAAGGTCTATCACAGAAGTTGGAAAGAAAAACATAGGTACAAAAAAAGGTAACTGCGAAGGAACCATAGGTATCAGAAGAACTACTTCAGTTGATCGTTTAAAGAACGGAAGTAAAAAAATATTCAGGGAAACTCAAGAATACAAAAATTCAATTTGCTTAGGAATGAAATAAATGGGGAGTAAAGTGGAGCTCAGGCGAAATGGCTGAAGGAATAGTGTGAAGAAATCGGAAAAGAAATGATTGCCGGAAGGACTGATTCAGCATACTGGGAAGTCAAAACAGCCTTCGGTGGTAACATTAACAGTGCAACGGAAATTCCACTGTTAAAGGCAGAGGAGAGAGCGGATAGGTGGGAAGAAAACACTGAAGACGTCTATGAGGGGAAAGACTTACCTTATGTAATGAAACAAGAAACATGAGTCGATATAAAAGAGGTATGGGAGCCGGTATTAGAATCACAATTTAAAAGAGCTTTGGAAGATTTAAGAACAAATAAAGGAGAAGGGATAGATATTATTCAGTCGGAATTTCTCAGTTCATTGCGTGAAGTGGCAACAAAATGACTATTCAGTTTGGTATGTAAAACGTTGTGAGTCTGACGATATACCATCTGTCTTTTGGGAAAATATCATCCGCACAATTCTGAAGACTGCATGAGCTGACAGATGCCAGACTCATTGCACAATCAACTTAACAGCTCATGCATCCCATTTGCTAACAGAATAAGATACAGAAGAAAGGAAAAGAAAATGACGATCAGTTTGGCTTTAAGAGAGGTGAAGGCACCAAAGAGGCAGTTTTGACGTTTTGGTTGATAGTGGAAGCGGGAGTAAAGAAAAATCAAGATTCGTTCATAGGATTTATCGACCTGGAAAAAGCGTTCGACAGTATAAAAAAAATGGTTCAAATGGCTCTGAGCACTAAGGGACTTAACAGCTGTGGTCATCAGTCCCCTAGAACTTAGAACTACTTAAACCTAACTAACCTAAGGACATCACACACATCCATGCCCGAGGCAGGATTCGAACCTGCGACCGTAGCAGTTGCGCGGTTCCGGACTGCGCGCCTAGAACCGCGAGACCACCGCGGCCGGCCGTCCGACAGTATCAAATGGTGTAAGAAGTTCGAAATTCTCAGAAAAATAGGGGTAAAATCCAGGGAAAGACGGGTAATAAGCAACATGTACAAGAACCAAGACGGAGTAATAAAAGTGGAAGACAAAGAACGGAGTGCTTCGATTAAGAAGGATGAGAAACCATGATGTGGTATTTTGCCACTACTGTCCCATTTATACATCGAAGAAGCGATAATGGAAGTAACAGAAAGGTTCAAGAGTGGAATTAAAATTCAGGGTGAAAGGATGTCAATGATGAGATTCGCTGATGACACTGCTGTTCTCGTTGAAAGTGAAGAAGAATTACAGCATTTGCTGAATCGAATGAACAGTCCAACGAGTAGAGAATGCGGATGAAGAGTAAATCGGAGAAAGACGGAAATAATGAAAAGTAGCACAAATGAGAACACCTTTATTTAGACTTAACATCAGGACCGATGGTCACGAAGTAATGAAGTTAAGCAACTCTGTTACCCAGGGGGAAAAGTAACCCATGACGGTTCAACCAAGGAGGACATCAAAAGCACTAGGAAAAATGCCAATCCCGGCCAAGAGAATTCTACTAGTATCAAGAAGATATTTCTGAGAATGTACGTTTGGAGAACAGCATTGCATGGTAGTGAAACATTAACTGTGGGAAAACTAGAACAGAAGAGAATGGAAGCATTTGAGATCTGGTGCTGCAGAAGAATGTTGAAAATTAGGTAGACTGATAACGTAGGGATTGAGGAGGCTCTGCGCAGGATCGGAGAAAAAAGGGCTATATGAAAAACACTGACAGGAAAAAGGGAAAGGATGCTAGGACACCTGTTAAGACAAACAGGGAGTAATTTCCGTCGTACTAGAGATTAAAAACAGTATGGATGGCAGAGACGGGAGTATATCCAGCAACTAATTGAGGACGTGGGTGGCAAGTGCTACTCTGAGATAAAGAGCTTGGTACGGGATAGGAATTCATCGCGGCCCGCTTCTAACCAGTCAGAAGACTGATAACTCAAAACAAAATGTGACAGTACTTTCGACTTCTTATTATTGGAAACAAATTCACTGAGATACGAAGTCCCAAATTTGGACCGGAAAGCATGCTGTTTTTGCTGTCGCTAAGCAATCGAGGAAGAAACTCTCAAGCCGTTGCAGCAACAACCGCAGCCCAGACTTCTCAACCCACTGAGAGCCGTGTAGCCTACTTGCCTACGAAATTATTGTGGGGGGGGGGGGGTGCCAATATACTGCTAGAAGATACAGCATATCTGGGTATGATCTACATTTCCACATGCCGTGGCACAATGCTGTGCTCCAGAGCTCATACAGGTGACTGGAGACGGGTCGATGTCACGACTTACCTTGGGAGAGTGACTAAAAATTCTCACTGTTTTGCTCTCAGCAGCACTTGTATTCGTAGTATGACTGGTTACAGATTACTGCCGATCTATTAACAGTCTACACGTCACCGACGGCTATGCGGCTACAATTTCATCTAGCATCGTCATCTGTTAACTGCTGGTCTAGACGCAGCCACTAGACGTCCGGGTACTAGGTCTCGAACCGATTCAACAACAGAAGATCCCCACGGGCCCTCGGTTCGGCGCAGGGCATGTGCGAGCCCGGCCTGCTGTTCTTGTCCACCGCAGCGTAAGCCTGGTGGCTGCTAGAGACACCTATATTACGCCAGCACGACTTGTCCTGTTACGAACCTCCGCTGAGGCAGCACCAGTGCCTTGTAGGAACAAACAGTACTGCGAGCCCAGCCGCTGCCGGTAGTTATCCCCACATAGCAGCAGCAGATTCTACGACCACACACACGACCGAGAAACCATCATCACCCCCGGTACGGGTTGTGCAGAGTAATGAGTGATATTACTAATTGAGCTAGCCTGATTCGGCACTCGTTGTGGTTCTGAGAGATCGAGATACACCTTTCCGGCACACACTTCCTGGGGCGGAAGCGATCTTACGTCTGGTAATGGGTCCCGCATCATCTATAACATTACATTTAGTGTCTGACGAAAGCCAGTAACATCGACCGACATCACAGATAAGCGATCAGCAGCATCATTTTTTTTTAATTTGTCCTGTGAGATTACATTGACATTATCTAATTGCTTTGTCTGGCTCGCTGGATGAAGGCGCAATTAGGGAAAGGGGACACAGTAAGGGTTTTAAGTGACTTTGGTGGACACACTAAAGAAACAGATGGTAGTTTGCGCCCTGTTAGGTGTGGGCAGTGTAACTTGTGGCGCACGGGGCTCTGTGCGTCCAGTCATCTGAAATGATTTGTTTTTAATGTATGAGACCTGGGTACTGTGTCAGCGAACGTAAGGAATATACGTGGTTGGCACTCAGACGAACAAATTAGAAATGTCTGTAGCAAGAAGTGTAGCATTGGTATTGGTATTAAGTCATTCCCCGCCGTATTTTTCGCAGTGTTGTGCATACAGTCTTTCCAGTGAGTGAACCAAGAGTCGAGAGGGTTACCATCTTCAGACTTTGCTTGATCAGATGGCACAAATGTATTCAGACAACACGGACGTATGTAAGCAGATACATGCATTAAGAAAAGACAGCACCTCGTCCAGAATGTCAGTACCCATGCTAGGCGCTTTTACCACTACCAGAGTTCCTCCATTTGCATGTAAAGCAGAGGAGCAGGTGTTGGCGTTTATAGACATCTTATTGACAGCCAAGAACCTTGGATGTTGCTCGGAAGACTATTTGCTGCCTTTGGCGAAGTTATATTTGATGGGAAATGACAAAATAAATGTGATGTATCACCAAAAGTTATATTCTGCGGACAGATTTGGTACGGCGATGTGGGAGGAACAATAATAAGGTATCTACTGGGGCATCCGGATTTGTTATTTATGTCTCTGATAGGCTTTAAAATGCGGATCGCTGACTGTGCACGACCGCAGAGCCAAAGATACTGCTTCTGGTCTGAGATTGTAATGTTGGAGTAAAAGAGTGCTTGGCGCTCGGTAGTAGATAGCTGTCGGTAAGAGAAAGTGGATGGAGTAGCCAGGTTTTTGCTGTGTGCTCTGTGAAGCCACCAAGTGTTAGATTAATGTAGGAATAAGAAGAACCTATAAGCAGACGTCTTCTCCCAAGCAAAGTAAGTGTTCTAACTATTTATGACTCTCGTTTTGCCAGCGCGTTTGTATAGGCGAGATGGCTGATGTACGAGTATTTGTAATTGTTGAGTAACCGCAGAATGTACGTAAACTGATCTGATGAAATGGACAGTTAAATATTTCCCTTTTATAATGTTTCTAAGATTTGTCAACACAGCTATATGTAGATGATTTGTATTTATGTCTTTTTAGTGAGGTTTGATTATGGTGACCAGAAGTCCGGATTAATCCGGACATGTCGTCCTTTTTAGCTCTTTGTCCGGGGTCCGGGCGGATTTTTAGTGTCCGGCTTTTCTGCAAAGTTGAGCGTAATACAGTTAAATTTACAATTCGTCGCGTTCTATTGTTCTTTTCATAAATACTTTAACTATTGGCACAGCCTTCGCACGAAGGCGGTGTTAGTAGGTGGCTCGATCGCTCTGAGCACTATGGGAGTCAACTGCTGTGGTCATCAGTCGCCTAGAACTTAGAACTAATTAAACCTAACTAACCTAAGGACATCACACACATCCATGCCCGAGGCAGGATTCGAACCTGCGACCGTAGCAGCAGCGCGGCTCCGGACTGGAGCGCCTAGAACCGCACGACCACCGCGGCCGGCTAGTAGGTGGCACAAGGATGGTCGATGTTGTTGATCGATCTATAAGCGAATGCAAATATCGATTATTTAAAATTTTCGTTTCGTATCGTCGCTTTGTATTGGCTTGGCTTCCTGTAGTGCACGTGTGATTTGTGAGCGCAATATTTAACTGGATGAGTTACATAAAATATTTGGCTATGCCTAAACGAAAGTGTACATTTTCTGATGTCCTTTCCTGCAAATACCCAGCTTTCAAGAAAAGGAGACATTAATTTGAAGCGGAATGTAAGACATGTGGAGCTGGAACGTACGTCTTAGTGAGTGGCCAATAAAGGTAAGAAATAACTCGACAGATTAACTGTCATGGTTTTATTTCATTGTTTCATAGTCATTCAATTTATTTGTATTCGGAAGGTTGAAGTGCAGTTTACATGTCGTCAGCTGCTGCTTGAATTGTAGATGTTGGTAGTGGTGCGTCGAATGAAGGGAGGTGAATGGTCTTACGTTTTTCGTTTTGTAAACAATTCCGTGTTGTTGACATAACAAAACAATTGACGCCACACTGTCACCACAATCAATGTTTTTAATTTTTCTATATTGCTCAGTTAACCACCACCTGAACATCAGTAACAATTAGCTACTAGTTTTACTGGTAACTCCCGGCAGTCACGTGACTTGTACAAAGCTGACGGATGGTATCCTCATCCGCAGTTGACCCGTTTGATGTGTCCTCTTTATTCTTCCTTTGTCCTCCTTTTTGAAGCTGTTTGTCCTCCTTTTTAAACAATTGCATCTGGTCACCCTAGGTTTGATAATACTAACTGCATAAATCTCATTGTTTGTGGATCAATTAGTAATTATGATGTGTTCTTCTGAATCACGTCACTTCAATTGTCAGATGTTTTTGAAAAGCCAAACTTGCAATGTAATTTCAGCAAAAACTCTGTGTTAGTAATTCACCACAATTAGAACTGCTTCCCTCTCCAGGTCATAAGTTTTTCAAACAAGTTAGATTTTCTTAAAAGTTTTCATTTCTCATCCAAAAGACTTTCGTGTGCCTTTCAAAGTATTACGGCCAGCATTGCACACCACTGAGCGTGTAGATAGTATATTTTTATATTTTTTATGAGAGGCCAGAGTATATCGCGTTCCACGGTTGTTGGTTTAGAGGTGATACGATATAATTTATTTGTTATTTGTACAGGGGCCAAATTTATTATTTTTTAACAGGGCCAGACGATTCAGTGCCTAAGGGGCTGAATGTATATTGCAGTGGCTGTATTTCTTTATTGGTAATTTGTATTGCATTGCCCAACTGGTTCGCATAAGGTTTTGCTAATTATAACACAGAGTAAGCGCACCACTTGCAGTTACAACATGCTACAAGGTAAGTCCAATTATGTCACTCATTTATTTAATAAATTATTTAAAGAAGATTATATTACAGTACCTCTATCAGAAGTTAATTGTTATATAAGAACATTACACTTGGCGACAGCTCTGCCAGTCGTTCGTTTCGTGAAATCTTTGATATTTAAATTGTCCGGTGTATAAGTTTTCTTCTCTCAGCCACTCTGTAGTGATAATAGTAGTTAGATTTTTTTGGCACAACGCAATTTACTAACTTGTATAAAATTTTTCCATATTTCATCGGCATTCTTATGCTCTGGCAAGTCTTTTTTTTAAACTTCAGTTGATTGTTGAATTTTTGTCTTTGGTTTTATGCTCTGTATTTGAATTAAGATGCCGCGCAAAAGTGTCAATGTTCCGGCGCATAATATTACAATTAAAAATACTGATATGGACGATTTTCCATTATGGACAACAATGTTGGGAATGATAGTAAGCACTCTGCTGTTCTACAGTTGTATAGCACCACAGAAAACTAGAGTTCAATTTCCCAAAATAACGTACACTTTCCTGACAGTGTGATTTCGCCTAATTTACCATCTGCTCAGACTGTCGATTCCGGTGTAGTGGACGAAGCTGAGGTAGATATTCCTAACGCGCAGGTGTAAGAACACAATTCTTTACCAAATCAGGTCAGTGAATTTCCCAGTTCTTGTATTGTCAATCAGAATGTCAACAGTATGTCAGAGGACACAGTACTGCAAAGTACTCATTCTGTTTTTATAAATCCGTCAAAATCCATTAGCAGTAATTAGGCAAATAATGCATCAAACGTCCGTGGCTGTAGGTGATTTCTCCACACCAGGAATCACAACACAGGTGACACCCGAAGAATCAGATGAAAAAAAACACGGAAGGGAAGCTTCAGAATGTCATGCAAATGATAGTTAACCTGAATACTCAGTTCAATGAACAAGTGGTCCAGCACATGAAAAAAACAAAATGAAGAATTTTCCAGCATGCGAGAAAAACAAGATGATAACACCACCCAGTTCAGTCAATGAATTAATAAAAATGATGAACAGTTTTCCAGAACAAGGAAAAAAAAACAAGATGACACTAGTACTCAGTTCAATGGACAATTTTCTATCATACGTGACGAACTTAAATCGTATACAGAAACGACTGATAACCGTTTCAAACCGGTAGACGCAGATATTGAGGCCAGTGAAATCGTCTTTGCGATAAAATTGAAGCTATAGCCAGGCAATGGGCAGCTAGTACCAAACCTTTCAGAGATGACATTAATGATTTAAGACACCAAAGTAGTGACACCTATAAAAAGTTGCAGATGAAATTCAATCCGTTAAAGAAAGAATATGTCAACAAGACACTCTGTTAAAGTTCACGCTGAGACCTCAGAAAAGCGATACAAAGATTTTCTCCGTAAACACACAGAGGAAAACAATTAGTTTTTACAGTCATTAGCAGTACAAAGACAGGAGGCAGAACAGCAGTTGCTCACTAGTCTTATAACCCTTGTTAACGCTAGTATAAATTCCGTTACGGACGAGGTTAACAGAGCAAAACAATTACAGAACCCAATACAGACAAATGTAACTGATCTCAAGACAACTGTTGACACATGAGTCCAAAAAGGTGAAGAAAGTGCACAGATGACACTGAGTCGCTAAGCTCCTGTCTTGAACAAATAGAGCTGGTGCAGAACCTAAGACAATTAAAGCAGATTTGAGAAAGATGAAGAAAACTACACACAAACTACAGAAGGAAGGCGACGCTTTAGATTCAAACACATTCATACGCTCACGGGACGATGTGATGAGCTATCGGCAAGATTAGAAACACTTGAAAACCAAACTAAAAATAAATCAGACGATGCAGCTCCCATTCAGTTTCCTGAATCTCAGGAATCTCAGCCCTTACAACAAACATTAAACCAGCTTGGTGTACATAACAGTTCGCTGCACAGTCAAGTTAATTGTTTACATCAGGAAGTAGCCAATATCAGAAACTTTTCTCCACGTAATCGGTTCCAACTTACATGCAACAGCAACAGTCACCTACTTTCCAAACTCACAATAATATGAGCAGACTACAAAGAGTGTGTGAAGCTGGTACAAGCCAGTCATCTCACAATCAGTTTCTTTACGCCACCGAACTGTCTCAAAATTTACAACATGAAGGATTCGGCTATAAACGTTGCCTATCTGTAAATAAATTCAAGGTATTTATGAATAATCGCACAGACCTGTACTCCCTTGAATGGGTGCAGCAATTTACATTTTCACTGCCACCAAACGGGCCAGTGACACATAGACTTGAATTTATATGCAGAGGGAGAACCTTCGATGCGTATGAGACCCATAGCAAGGCAAGGTCACTCCGTCGAAGAGTTACAAAATGAATTTCGATCTGCGTATTGGTCGGAAGCGACACAGCGAGGTGTTAAAGACCAGTTAATCACTTTACCAAATTTTGAACACTCCAGTTTTCCCACTATCACCCAGTTATTTGAGAATATGGTCAAACAGAAACAGAACCTCCCGAACCATACAGCCAATCTGCACTCAATACAATTTTGCATCTGAAAACTTCCGCACTCATTACGAGCTTCCCTTCTCACCGGACCGCAAAAGGAAAGCATTTCAGTGTTGAGGGACTTATTACAATTATTAGAAATTCAGCAGTCGTACTACTCATTTGTCAATAAGAACTTTAATAACAGCAGTCAAGGAAATAACTCACTCGGTTACAACGAGCAATCCCGCCCATTTCACAACGAGAGAAATAAAAGATTTGATTCGGATAACGATTTTCATGGACATTTTAACAAGAGACAACATTTTGATAACCAGTATATTCAGCAGCAGCAACAATATTAGAATTCAGACGCCAACAGTCATAGTTTCGCGCCGAAATTCTTGCCGCAGCCGCAGCAACCTGGAAATATTCAACAATACGGTCAACATGCCCAACCAAAGGTCAATGTGCCGCCGCCCGGCTTCGCCAGTACAGCCCAGTCTAATAATTTTACTCAACCGCAAGGGAATAATTTCTTCTATAAAAACCAATGGTCGCAGTCACATTGAAACGACCAAGAACAAAGTAATTTTCCACAAACAATAAAGGGCATAACCAACAATTTGAGCGTAAGTTCGGTAATAGCAACTGTCATCAGAATCAGCCTCAGCAGTCTCAGTTCATTCTCAATGAACCTAATGTCCATTTCCATCCACCGCAGCATTCTAGAGACCACAACAAACAGACAGTACAAATAATTGAACTACCACAGCAATCTTCAGCCACCAGTCAGTCCACAAAAGAGGGATAAAGGAAACAGCGTTCCCAAAATGTAACTCCAGCAATACCTGTCCTAACTTTCCTCGTGGTAAAACGAAAGTTCGCGGCTCGGTCTCCAATAAGGGGGTAGAATGTGAAACTGCAAGCTCATCTATCTTTTACACTTGCTGATCACACATATCATGCTGTTTCTGAATGTCCCCCTCTTAACAACCGACGTCATCTTTGGCATGGATTTCCATGTCGAGCATGACGCTGGTATCAAATTTAAGAAGTCATTGCTTATATCGAATCCGATTCGCAGCAACTAGCTGTCTTTTTTCACAAAACTTTGTCAGCTGAGGAGCAAGACATTATCAGAGAAGAGGTCATTTCAGCATCTAAGAATATTAATTGGCATACAACATTTTTTACAGACATGTATTTCAGTAGTAACAATATACCTGATAAATATGACTACTACGTTGTGCAGACGATCAACGGTAAGGTAAATGAATGTAATGCTTCGAGCGACGAATAGCGCCAACAGTTACATAATATTCTTTTACAGCGCTCTTAAGTATTTAACAATGTACCAGGCACCATGTCCAGTTTTGTTTACGAATTCCAAGTAAAACCCCATGATACATTTAAGGCTAAAGTCATATTCCGTTCATCTGCAAGAACTTCAGGCTGTGTTAGACCAGGGTTCATTGAACCAGCCGTTTGTCAATATAATATTAACCCTCTTCATATTGTTAACAAGAAAGATGGCTCACTCCTTCTTGTGTTTAATGCACGTCAGATCAACGAAATAATCGTTACAGAAACCGGTCTTCCGCAAAGGCTGTAAGAGCTCTTGCAAAAATTTCACGGAGCATCGCTGTATTCCATTTTGAACATAAAATATGGATTCTGGCAAATTCAACTGCAACCTAATTGCAGACAGAAAATATACTGCTTTCCTTTGTTTCGGTAACTGCCACGAATTTTGTAAATTTCCTTTTGTTTTAACAATAAGCACCGCTGCATTCATACGCGCGATGAATACATTTTTTCCAAATGAATTAAAAGACAGAATCACGACATACATTGACGACATTCTAATTACAGAATCTTCTTGGTCGGAACATAATTCCGTTCTTCGCATGCTATTGCAAACTTTTCTTACAGAAGGTGTTACCGTGAACCATAGTAAATCTCATTTTGGCAAGGCTCCCATTAAATTTCTAGGTCGCGTGAATTCGGCCGACGGCGTTGCAGCCGATCCCGATAAACCACATGCGATTCGTGAAATTTCAATTCCGCATCACATCCACACCAAACAAATAATATATCGATTGCTACAGACAGTTTCAAGACTGCTTTTGGTGGCCATGTATTTAAGGAAATAGAAGAAAATGGTACAACTGTTAAGAGGAACATAGCGTTTGCTAGTCGCATCCTCACATCGGCCGAAAAAAATTACTGTATCACCGAACTCGAAACATTATGTGTTGTTTGGGCTTTCATTAAATTTCGTCATTTTCTCTACGGCAGACACAAAACAGTTTACGCGGATCACAGAGCTATTCAATTTCTTTTATCAGCTAATATTCATACATTACAGACTCAGTCGTTGGAAACTTTATTTTCAAGAATTTGATTTTACCATTGTCCACATCCCAGGGACCCAGAATATTGTAGCAGCTGCGCTTTCTCGCCCACTGTACAGTAACCGGCAAGAAATCGCAGCTAATTTGTGTCTAACCAATTTCAGCCTTCTCTACATTAAACAAGTAGCTTTTGAAAATTTTATTTCAGCATCGTTAAAAGACATCGGCAGACAGCAGAACAAAGATGACGCCTGGAAAGAGATCAAACTTCATTGGCGTGACACGAGCCAAACAACAATCAGAAATGACTACACCGTGCACAATAATATTCTGTTTCTCCATGCTCGCCCTGACAGCGATAACTGGATTGCCTGAATATCTGAGGAAATTTTCAATAAATTAATCTGGTGTACGCACTTGAGCTAGGGCCATTAGGGTACTCGAAAATTCTTTTTGATCCTACGACAGAACCGTTATTTCACAAATACGGAGAAGCGTATTCGACGAGTCTTGGCGACTTGCAAAACTGGTCAAAAAGCTAAATCTTCTACAGTACATCATATTGTCCCTTTGTGCCCCATTGTATCCACGAAAAGACATATGGTAGCTGTTGATCTATTTTGATCCATTCCAAGAGCCAACGAAGGTTTTTGTTGCATATTCGTTGCTGTAGAGTTAACTTCGAACTCCTTTACGAAAAGCCACTGTTAGAACTGTTTGTAAAGCTTTTCCTAAATATTTTTTGCCTCGTGTTGGAAGTATTCAGAGGGTAATACCCGACAAATGACAGCAATTTCGATCAGCATTATGAAAACGCACACTGCAAGCTACAAATAATACCCATTTTGGTCTCAAGATACCATGGTTCTTTCAACCCACCAGAGAACATCATGAAAAAGATTGGAAAACTTTGTCGTATTTGCTGCCACAAAAACCATATTGATTGGGACAAGTACATTTCAAGTTTTCAGGACATCATCAGTTCCATACCAAACGACTCCACCATGATTTCACAGTATCTAGTGTTGAAAAATACAGATGCACCTAACAGAATTCGTTAAATTGTTTCTTTTCCTACTACAAGAAGATTACGTCACCATGTAATTATAGACATCGCACTTAACAATATAAAGCGTGCAGCACAGCACCGTAAACATCAACTAAAACAAGTGAGTAAACTGCAGGAATGTCGCATAGGACAAAAAGTGCTGGTATGCCATCACTAACTATTCAACAGAGGAAAACGTCGTTGCAGTAAATTCGAACTTTTATATTCTGGACTTTTTAGGATACGTAATGTGGTTTGTATTTAAACTTTACGGACAAAAAAATCGCGAGGTAATATTCACATCAGCACTTTATAGAGTAACTTTCGCTTTGCTTCGTTTCACGTAGTTAGACAGAATTTTGATGATCACATGCCACAACTATTTATTTTCTGCCTTTCAGCATGTATTTAAAATATATCAGGAAATATCATATTTGGCATTTGTCTTGGAGAAGTCGTTATTTGTATTACAAGTAAAACTCAACTTATGCTTATTTTGATTTTACATACCAGTCCACATAACTGTAAAACACATCTGACCTTTTACTTGATACATTTCCCATGCTTATACTATTTCTATTGGTACGTTTTTCACGCTTCGTTTACTATTCAGCACTTTATTAGGTGTCGATGAGCTCGGTAGGGAGAATCTTGCAGGTCTGTTCTCATACCGTAAGTATAGGCCTTACTCATTTTTCTGTTTTCATGCGCATGTGCATGAAAACAACAACTGTAGGAGACACAATTTATTTTGACATGTGTTCTGCGAATCACAACCCTTGGGTGGTCTGGACGCTGCAAACTCTAACATTTTTTCATAATAAAAATTTATGTCCTGTTGTATATCGCCTCTATATATCTTGTTGTTATTTTTGGTGTGGTCTTCAGTCCAGAGACTCTTTTGATGCAGGTCTCCATGCTACCCTATCCTGTACAAGCTTCTTCATCTCTAAGTATGTACTGCAACCTACATACTTTTGAATCTGCTAGGTTTCCCTCTACAATTTTTGAATCTGCTAGGTCTCCCTCTACAATTTTTACCGTCCACGCAGCCCTCCAATACTAAATCGGTGATCCCTTGATGCCTCAGAATATGTCCTACCAACCGGTCCCTTCTTCTAGTCCAGTTCTGCCACAAATTCCTCTTCTCCCCAATTCTATTCAATAACTCCTCATTAGGTACGTGCTCTGTTCATCTAATCTTCAGCATTCTTCTGTAGCACCATATTTCGAAAGCCTCTATTCTCTTCTTGTCTAAACTAATTATCGTCCATTTTTCACTTCCTTAGATGGCTACACTCCATTCAAATACTTTCAGAAAAGACTTCCTATCACTTAAATGTATAATCGATGTTAACAAATTTCTCTTCTTCAGAAACGTTTTTCTTGCCATTACTAGTCTACATTTCACATCCTCTCTACTTCGACCATCATCAGTTATTTTGCTCCCCAAATAGCAAAACTCATCTACTACTTTAACTGTCTCTTTTCCTACTCTAATTCCCTCGGTATCACCTGATTTGATTCGACTACATACCATTATCCATTTTGCTTTTGGTAATGTTCATCTTATATCCCCCTCTCAAGACACTGTCCATTCCATTCAACTGCTCGTCCAGATCCTTTGCTGTCTCTGACAGAATTCCAATGTAATCGGAAAACCTCAAAGTTTTCCTTTCTTCACCATGGAATTTAATTGATACTCGAAATTTTTCTTTTGTTTCCTTTACTTGCAGAGTTTACAGATTGAATAACACCTGGGATAGGCTACAACCCTGTCTCACTCCCTTCCCAACCACTGCTGCCTTTTCATGCATCTCAACTCTTACAACTACCATCTGGTTTCTATACAAATTGTAAATATCCTTTCGTTCCCTATATTTGACTCCTGCCACCTTCAGAATTTAAAGAGAATATTCCAGTCAACATTGTTAAAAGCTTTCTCTAAGTCTACAAATGCTAGAAACGTAGGTTTGCCTTTACTTAATCTGTGTTCTAAGTAGGGTCAGTATTGCCGCACATGTTCCAACATTTCTGCGGAATCTTATGTTCATTTATTTCTGATGTTATTTTGTCTTTGCTGATACCATGTAATGTGTTATTTTTATGATGCTATGCTGAAATTTATGCTCTTGCCTGATGAATTATTACTATATTTTTGTTGGGTTAGTCACTCTTTGTACTTTGTGAAGTTGCCTTCTTTCATTTATGCCCAGTCTTGTCCTCGTTGCTGTATCCCATGTACTTGACGATGTCACTAGTTTACTTGCTTTCGCCTGTGTAGATTTCAGAAATCAATGTACCCTGTAACTCATCTTCTTGGCATATACTCAGCCACTTTGTATATTTTGCAGAATCAAACTACCGAAGTCTCATTACATCCATGCTCACAAATAGAAGCACGTGAAAGTGTGAACTGCATTACATAAAAAGCATAAGCAACTTTCACCCTCTTTCCTAGCAGCTCTTTTATGACTATTATCCTGTTAATGTACTAGGTAAACTAGGCAGATTGCTTACAAATATTTAGGATTACGGATATTTTTCCTCGGCATTTTTGTTAGGTGTAAGAGTATTGTTAGAATATGTTTATGCCCCGAACTGCACGAATTTTATAGAATAATTATGGAATTTTGATGATTATTGGGTTTCATGCCCTGTGCTGCATTCCAGTAATGAGGATTTTATTGATATATTGATGATTCTTCTGTTATGTTGTTGTATGATATTAGTATGTATTTTGTGTATGTTGAGTTCTTTCTAGGACAATCTGTCTTACCTTGTGCCACATGATTGGAGGTGTTTGTGGAAGAGTGTCACAGAAGCTTTGCACCATTTCTTAAGAGTGTGCATATGGTAGTGCCTTCTTATGGTAGCATGCACGGCTGCTTTTTTCAGGTTAATAATCGCATTTCCAGGTTCCACTATATCTACAATTCACTACCATCTTTGGATATTTCTCTCATGATTCAGTGTGAAACGTTACATATACCTAATCATTAAGCTATATTGCACTTAGTATTCCTGTATTTATGTTTGCATATGCTATAATCTCATTTTTGCTTTGCTTTGGTCATAATAGTTCTTGACTTCAAGCAAATTGTGATTGACTGTTAATCATTTTCTTCACAGATAAACTGCACTGCCCCTATCAATCATTCTCTTTTCCTTTCCCGTAGATATGGGCATTGTTAGAGGTATAAGTTGAAAGGTGGCTACACTGAGTCACAGTGCCAGAGATTGCGCCAAAGAGTATTACTGCACCGCCTCCACTGCGGCACATGTTCCTACGTCACGCGTACCTACAGTTGATCGAGCGCTCAGTGCGAATGCACTGATTCAAATACTACTTAAACCTAACTAACCTAAGGACAGCACACAACACCCAGTCATCACGAGGCATAGAAAATCCCTAACCCCGCCGGGAATCGAACCCGGGAACCCAGGCGTGGGAAACGAGAACGCTACCGCACGATCACGAGCTGCGGACGCGAATGCACTGACAGCCGTAAACAAATACACAGTCTACTTTCTCCGAACAAATTTAGTATAAAGCTATAGTGACTTCATAAATTATGTTATTAACGTTCAGTTTTTTTTTAGGATACAGTTGTATAAAATATTTAAGAACTTCAGGTAAATTCTGTGTGTGTCCGACGTTACGAGGACTTGCTATCGAGAAAATTTCAGGAAGAATGTAATTTCGAAGAAGAAAGTAATAAACTAAAAAGGTAACTATTAATTGAGTTTATTTTCCAGATAACATATTTCTACTTAGGTACGTGCTTTAGACGTAATTTGATGCTCGTGATTACGTGATTTATACTTTGTGTTAACTGATTTTGACAATGATTGATTAATGAACAGGGTTGTTACTTATGTATATTATGCATCGCTTGGCTGCTGTGCTTTTTCACTGATGTCATATTTTTTAAATTATGTGCCTGCTGTGCGTATTTATTTAAATTATAATTGTCACCTGATTAGTTGTGCTGATATGGTTATGTATGTAAGTTATACTTTGTGATTTATCTGCTTGCGCCTTCGTGTTTACTTATTAAGATTACATATGAACATTTATTTGCTTATGCTGATATAATGCTAATGACCTGTTAACTATGTAAGACAAATATTTGCTGCTTTGCGTATGGATTGCACATTTACACATTTTTGTTTTGATGTCATAACTACTCTTTAACTCTCAACTCAAATCGCTAGATACGGGCAAGTCTTCAGGTCCAGATTGTATACCGATTAGGTTCCTTTCAGATTACGCTTATACAATAGCTCCCTACTTAGCAATCATATACAACCGCTCTCTCACCGATAGATCTGTACCTACAGATTGGAAAATTGCGCAGGTCGCACCAGTGTTTAAGAAGGGTAGTAGGAGTAATCCATCGAACTACAGACCTATATAATTGACGTCGGTTTGCAGTAGAGTTTTGGAGCATATACTGTATTGAAACATTATGAATCACCTCGAAGGGAACGATCTATTGATACGTAATCAGCATGGTTTCAGAAAACATCGTTCTTGTTCAACGCTCTTTATTCGCACGAAGTAATGGCCGCTATCGACAGGGGATCTCGAGTTCATTCCGTATTTCTAGATTTCCGGAAAGCTTTTGACACCGTTCCTCACAAGCGTCTTCTAATCAAGCTGCGGGCCTATGGGGTATCGTCTCAGTTGTGCGACTGGATTCGTGATTCCTGTCAGGAAGGTTGCATTTCGTAGTAATAGACGGCAAATCATCGAGTAAAACTGAAGTGATATCAGGTGTTCCCCAGGGAAGCGTCCTGGGACCTCTACTGTTCCTGATCTATATAAATGACCTGGGTGACAATCTGAGCATTTCTCTTAGGTTGTTCGCAGATGATGCTGTAATTTACAGCCTAGTAAGGTCAACCGAAGACCAGTATCAGTTGCAAAGCGATTTAGAAAAGATTGCTGTATGGTGTGGCAGGTGGCAGTTGACGCTAAATAACGAAAAGTGTGAGGTGATCCACATGAGTTCCAAAAGAAATCCGTTGGAATTCGATTACTCGATAAATAGTACAATTCTCAAGGCTGTCAATTCAACTAAGTACCTGGGTGTAAAATTTACGAACAACTTCAGTTGGAAAGACCACATACATAATATTGTGGGGAAGGCGAGCCAAAGGTTGCGTTTCATTGGCAGGACAATTAGAAGATGCAAAAAGGCCACTAAAGAGACAGCTTACACTACACTCGTTCGTCCTCTGTTAGAATATTGCTGCGCGGTGTGGGATCCTTACCAGGTGGGATTGACGGAGGACATCGAAAGGGTGCAAAAAAGGGCAGCTCGTTTTGTATTATCACGTAATAGGGGAGAGAGTGCGGCAGATACGATACGCGAATTGGGATGGAAGTCATTAAAGCAAAGATGTGTTTCGTCGCGGCGAGATCTACACTCCTGGAAATGGAAAAAGGAACACATTGACACCGGTGTGTCAGACCCACCATACTTGCTCCGGACACTGCGAGAGGGCTGTACAAGCAATGATCACACGCACGGCACAGCGGACACACCAGGAACCGCGGTGTTGGCCGTCGAATGGCGCTAGCTGCGCAGCATTTGTGCATCGCCGCCGTCAGTGTCAGCCAGTTTGCCGTGGCATACGGAGCTCCATTGCAGTCTTTAACACTGGTAGCATGCCGCGACAGCGTGGATGTGAACCGTATGTGCAGTTGACGGACTTTGAGCGAGGGCGTATAGTGGGCATGCGGGAGGCCGGGTGGACGTACCGCCGAATTGCTCAACACGTGGGGCGTGAGGTCTCCACAGTACATCGATGTTGTCGCCAGTGGTCGGCGGAAGGTGCACGTGCCCGTCGACCTGGGACCGGACCGCAGCGACGCACGGATGCACGCCAAGACCGTAGGATCCTACGCAGTGCCGTAGGGGACCGCACCGCCACTTCCCAGCAAATTAGGGTCACTGTTGCTCCTGGGGTATCGGCGAGGACCATTCGCAACCGTCTCCATGAAGCTGGGCTACGGTCCCGCACACCGTTAGGCCGTCTTCCGCTCACGCCCCAACATCGTGCAGCCCGCCTCCAGTGGTGTCGCGACAGGCGTGGATGGAGGGACGAATGGAGACGTGTCGTCTTCAACGATGAGAGTCGCTTCTGCCTTGGTGCCAATGATGGTCGTATGCGTGTTTGGCGCCGTGCAGGTGAGCGCCACAATCAGGACTGCATACGACCGAGGCACACAGGGCCAACACCCGGCATCATGGTGTGGGGAGCGATCTCCTACACTAGCCGTACACCACTGGTGATCGTCGAGGGGACTCTGAATAGTGCACGGTACATCCAAACCGTTATCGATCCCATCGTTCTACCATTCCTAGACCGGCAAGGGAACTTGCTGTTCCAACAGGACAATGCACGTCCGCATGTATCCCGTGCCACCCAACGTGCTCTAGAAGGTGTAAGTCAACTACCCTGGCCAGCAAGATCTCCGGATCTGTCCCCCATTGAGCATGTTTGGGACTGGATGAAGCGTCGTCTCACGCGGTCTGCACGTCCAGCACGAACGCTGGTCCAACTGAGGCGCCAGGTGGAAATGGCATGGCAAGCCGGTCCACAGGACTACATCCAGCATCGCTACGATCGTCTCCATGGGAGAATAGCAGCCTGCATTGCTGCGAAAGGTGGATATACACTGTACTAGTGCCGACATTGTGCATTCTCTGTTGCCTGTGTCTATGTGCCTGTGGTTCTGTCAGTGTGATCATGTGATGTATCTGACCCCAGGAATGTGTCAATAAAGTTTCCCCTTCCTGGGACAATGAATTCACGGTGTTCTTATTTCAATTTTCAGGAGTGTATTTACGAAATTTCAGTCACCAACTTTCTCTTCCGAATGCGAAAATATTTTGTTGAGCCCAACATACATAGGTAGAAATGATCATCAAAATAAAATAAGAGAAATCAGAGCTCGAACAGAAAGGTTTAGGTGTTCGTTTTTCTCGCGCGCTGTTCGGGAGTGGAATGGTAGAGAGATGGTACGATTGTGGTTCGATGAACCCTCCGCCAAGCGTTTAAATGTGAATTGCAGAGTAGTCATGTAGATGTAGATGTAGATATAGAAGTGCTGATATACTGTGTAAGAACATGGAGTTTAGGTCACACTATGGTATTAATTATAGATTGTTCGCTTGGCAGAGCCTCGTTGTAGGGATTGTGCTGCATCCATTTGTTGACATTCTGTTCTATACTGGTGTATTTACTCGCTATTGCATGTTTTGCTTACGCTCAGTGCTTTATATTTTAAGATAAGAAAATGAACTGCTATAATTCTACGAACGACAATGGTACAAGAAACTTCATTGAAGTTACATGAGCTGGAGGTTTTATGGAAGCTGTATAAATTTATGCTAATAGAAAGGAAGCTAACGACATGAAATACAAACACTAGGTTTAGACCGTTGACAGTTATTACACTGCATTCTTCGTGAGCAATTGAAATGCAAGTGACACTTCACACAAAAATTACTCCACATGTTTGCTTCTGTTTAGCCATGATTCTTGAAGTGGTGTACACAATGTGAAATATTACGATTATTCACACTCCGTAGTCGTACTTACTTACTGAAAGTTATTCAAATTAAATGCTGTTAGAGGTCATGTATGCATTTGTTTTATTTAATGATGGACAAGGTAACCAAAATGTATTTTATAATTCATAATGACTAGAAGATTTGGGTCAGGTGGATTACACAGAGGTTGTATGTGGACAATGTGTCTTCAGATTGTACAGGATGATTAATTGAAGTTTGCACTAGGATTTTATCTGTACTTGTTCGTGGAGACTGACTAGAGGAAAGAGTTGTTATAGAAGTGAAATTATATTGGTGATAAGGTTTATATGTATGGACGTATTGAAGAGCTATTATTGAGGTATTGAGATTGTGTGAAGTTGATGATTATTGGAGTTTTGGTGGACAAGAGGTAAGGTAAATGATATTTATGATAAGGTTTATGTGTATCGACGCAAGAGGTATTATAAAATATTGAGATTATGTGATGCTGATGATTATTGGAGTTTTGATGGATAAGAGGTAAAGCAAGTGAGGAGCATATATTTTTTTGTTGGTTTATATGGAACAAGGAGGATGACGATGGCAGACGAGAACACTCAAGTAGAAGGAAGCCTGTCTACACACACACTTTGTTAAATCAATAAGCAGTATATACTTTTTTTTGGAGAGAGGAAATATTTGCATATCTTGGCACACTGACGGCTGTTCAGCAACTGTACATTTTGATTTGGCTTGGCAAACATTGGTCTTGACATGATGACTATGACGTTGACTAACTATTATTGACTGTTATACACTGTTGCCACTACTACTTGATACACATGTTGAACATCAAATTTTGACAGAATTGCATTTACACAGTTAACACTATTCAATTACACAGTAGTACTTAAAATGTGAACGAAAGATGAGTGAGTGTGCTTTGTGTGTTTTCCTTTCCTAATCCCAAATAATTGGTACCGACCTATCTCCTAAATATTATTTTACTTGTTTGTTGTGGCTTGCACTGACACCCATAAATATTATAGGTTTACGGATATTTGTGTATTTATAATAGTTAATATGACAATTATATGATAACTTTTGTGTGTTTATTATAATTTGTATGTTTAGTGTACTAGCATTGATAATAATTTTGTGAAAGCAATTGTGTGTGCAGTCAAACTGTTGTTCGTGCTTGCACCTGTTCAACATTACTGGGTGCCACTTGGAAATGTTTAATTTCTGCAGATGAACTCTGATGAACTATTTAATTAGTGATAGTGAATATTATGGACTGTTACCTGCACTTTTCGACATTGATGGGTGCCACTTGGAAATGTTTAATTACTGCTGATGAACTCTGATGAACTGTTTAATTAGTGATAGTGAATATTATGGACTGTTACCTGCACCTGTTCAACATTGCTGGTCGCCATTGTTTGAACTGTTTCTACTGAAATGATGTCACTTGTTGGTGTCTGCACCTCTTCAACATTACTGGGTGCCACTGATGGAGCTGCTTCTACTGAGATAATGTCACTTGTTGCTGTCTTCACCTGTTCAACATTACTAGGTGCCACTGATGGAACTGCTTCTACTGAAATGATGTCACGTGTTGGTGTCTGCATCTGCTCAACATTGCTGAGTGCCACTGTTGGAACTGCTTCTACTGAAATGATGTCACTTGTTGCTGTCTGCACCTGTTCAACATTACTGGGTACCACTGATGGAACTGCTTCTATTGAGATAATGTCACTTGTTGCTGTCTGCACCTGTTCAAGATTGCTGGGTGCCACTGATGGAACTGCTTCTACTGAGATGATGTCACTTGTTGGTGTCTGCCCCTGCTCGCCATTGCAGGGTGCCACTGTTGGAGCTGTTTAAATACTGCTCATGAAATATCATGAGACTGCTATTTGCACCTGTTGACCATTGCTGGGTGCTACTGTTGGAACTGTCAACAACTCTGAGGAGTGATACTTGTTTATTGAACTATTGAAAAGATTTTATGTGAATATTTGTATAAACTCATTTTTTGTGTATTTACTGTTTATGAAACGTTATGAGACTCTTACCTGCACCTACTCGTCATTGCTGGTGCCATTGATTGAATAACACTTGTGTAAACAATTATGCAAAATCACATGTATGCAAGCATTTGTATTGCTAACTGTATTTTATACATTAGGTTATTGAAGGGTCAGTGCAAAGCCAAAATTTATTTAGTAATGTGATATTTACTTATTAAGATCATCTTTTATTTTTTGTCTGTATTTTTTTTTGGCCGAATTCGGTGGTATTTTCACCACCTATGCTGGCAAAAATACCATCAAATTCTAGCCCGCGGATGACGGACATATAAAAGGTGGCTACACTGAGTCACAGCGCCAGAGATTGCGCCAAAGAGTATTACTGCGCCGCCTCCACTGCGGCAGTTGTTGTTCAGAGAATGTCGAGGGCAATAGTAGTTCAGAGGTTGCCGTAGGCAGTGCTTGTTGCGAGGATGTCGAGAGCTGTACTAGTTGAGAGCATGTCGTGTGCAGTTGTTCTTCTGCTGGCCGAGAGAGATGATGCTGTTCAGTTGGTGTAATGTATATATGGAAGATGTTGCAACGATCACAGTGTATTTTTCGTCAATATATAGGGACGTAACAAAAAATTTTTTATTTCAAATTTCCTAAATAACAGTGCCTCTTGGTCACAGGTTCAGTCAACAAAGCATCTGGCTCCTGTTCATATATTACTCTGTAATTCTGGTTTCTTTGTGCAGTTATAGTATTTCTGGTTTTTCAATCAGTTCATTGTAAACGGTGTTTAAAATTTCTTGTCTTATAAAGGAAGAACCGTGCCAGATACATGTACGTTGAACTACACTACCACACACAGAACAGTTACACTTGTGCTTTGTTGTTTCGTAGCTTTTGTAGTTGCAGAGGACTTAATTAATCAATTGCGTTAACGGAAATTTCTTTTCATTCTCTATTGTTATATTATGCAGCCAGATTGCGTACTAATACTAGTCAGGCCCAACCGGTTACGAGACTTCTTAACTGGATACACAACTACTAAAATAATGTTTGCATTCATTATATAATGAAGCCCCCATGCAAGGTTTTTTAAAAGCCTGAAATTTATAAAGCCTCGAGGGTGCTATACAACCTATAAATATCGTGTCTTTAGTCATGCAATGCCATACTTTGATTTTGTGATGCTATTTGTCTAATATGTACTTGTCCACACAGAGCCACACTTTTACATGATACTGCCACTTCCGCACTTTGTTCTTGTAAAAGACATATCAGGGTACATATGCTCGTTATGAATTATGCTTAGGCCTCTGAGTGCCATATAAAGTTATAGGTACATGATATTTTATGACACTTTCTAAGCTTTGATGTCTATGTCATGTAATACTAGGCCACTTTGAACCACAAAGATGTTATAGAAAACATGTATCAGTCCACAGTCACGAATTCATTCAATAAATTATTTGAAGGTTACATGACAGCATTTGTTTCAAAAGTTAATTATTATAAAAAAATTACAACATTAGGCGTGGCTTTTGAATGATGAGTCGAATGAATACTGGTAGTCCATTGATAATTTCGTGGCAAGATCTGCTCACTTAATGTCAGTCCGTATGAATTGATGGAAAGTGATGCCATTAATAGGCCTCTACTCCAGAAGGAAGAAATAAGAGCATCAGACGCATTTTCATGGAGGTCGCCACCTGGAGGACTGAGAAAAATTCTGAACTTTCAGCAGGAGCCATTGGAAAGTCAACAGCGTTGATGGAGGTAGACTCTGTGAGCCATGTCTAGGATAAAAGAGGAACTTTTTTATAGATGTCAAATGTTACTGTTGTGGCTGGTCAGACCAAACATGGCGAAGAATGCTGCCAGCCAGACATTTGGAGATGTGGCCATGTAGGACATCAATAATGAGACTGTAGTAAGAAGCCTAATACTGGGCAAGGGAAAAGAACACGAAATGGGAAGGGAAACCTAATTCTGAACGGCATTGTGGACCCCAGTGCTGCAAAGTGTCACTCTCAGTAAATTTGGGGACATTAAAACATTTGCAATGGCTGAATTTCGCTTAATGGCTTAGTGTATGGAAGAGAACATAATTTTCTATTGGAGTTATGTTCGTAGGTGTCTATGATACGTTGGATAACATGGAGAAATGGAGGTTGGCCTGCCTACTGTATAGATTATTGGAGGTGAGTTGTATATTCAGAACAGAATGTCATGTCCGGTAGTTGCACGGACAGGAGGGTATACAAGATAACTGTGGTTATGTTGGAGGTTACAGTCAGGCACTGTAGGGAAAATGCCGAGGGCCGGAGGGTAAGTGCCATTCTAAGCTGAAGCCTACACTCACACTTTTTGTAAATATCGAATGGGGCACGGTTGCATGGTGACCATTCAAAAACGTCTGCTGTCACCCTTGGTTTCATTAGTGTTTAAAAAGAATTCGGTCGGAAATGAAGCGATTTATTTTTGCTGGCTTGTTAACCAGTTGCAACTTTCGGATAATCATCTTGAGTGGCGAATTTTGAGTAAAACCTACACAGTTCTCTGCTTGCCATGTTAAATTTGCTTCTTTTGCCAAAACACAGCGGAGTGTACTCAATCTCATCTCCCTAACATGTTGAGCAGACACAATTGTTAGAAAATTGTAAAATAGTTGTTTTAAAAGTTTATTAAGTGAAGAACTGATCAAAAGTAAGGTCAATAGTTTATGAAACACCACATCCTCGGTACAAGAAAACGTGTATAGTCTTCACATATATTGTTCGAAAACCCAAAGCATTTCTCGTTCGCCGGCCGCGGTGGTCTAGCGGTTCTGGCGCTGCAGTCCGGAACCGCGGGACTGCTACGGTCGCAGGTTCGAATCCTGCCTCGGGCATGGGTGTGTGTGATGTCCTTAGGTTAGTTAGGTTTAAGTAGTTCTAAGTTCTAGGGGACTTATGACCTAAGATGTTGAGTCCCATAGTGCTCAGAGCCATTTGAACCATTTCTCGTTCCACCAGCTGTGTATGGCCCTCAAAAATTAAATTCTTTCATTGAAAGAGTCTATAGTTATAGGAATAACACGGTAGACAATGAAATTTTACATAATAATGATGTTTGATGATGTTTGGTTTGTGGGGCGCTCAATTGCGCGGTCATCAGCAGCCATACAAAGACCCAATTTTTTTACGTAGTCCAGTTTTTTACACTGTCCAATGTAGCCATCGTCACGAATGATGTTGATAATGATGAAATGATGAGGACAACACAAACATGATGGTGTAAAGTACTCCCCTCTTTGCATGCTAGCCTTTGCCAAAACGTCATTTCGATATTTGAAAACGTTAGTTATATACGTGGAATCTTGTGGATATTGGACTCTGGCTTTATCACTGGGCCAACGCGATCGCAAATAAGTGTTCTACATCAGATCAATTCTCTCGATATTGGTAAGGGATAGAGTCTTCTATCCAAGTCTCGGGAAAAATTCATTATATTAGCCAAATTTGATACGCAACAACATGTTATGCAATATGCACCAAACGCAACATCATAGCGGCCTCTATATTTCAGGTAGTATCTTACTTCCACGTAAATATCACAGTAACTGTGACCATTAACGACGTAATGAGCACATCATCCTGAACCTGACATATAACGCTATAGGTAAAGCAAAGCAAAAATGAAATTTTTTACCGAATAGTTTCTGTAAAATCTTATGAAAAAGGTTGCACGGCGTGCGCCTTGATTTTGTCATCGCTAACCGTCCGAAAGGTCGTCGGCCTCACCTTCTGAACAAACGAATGAACTCGCCCAGCGCTTTGGATGAAAACTGATCACTGCGCATCGACCACCGTACCCTGAGCGAGTTATAGGAACTTGCGTTCCCTAGCATCCACTGTGTTGGGTTTTTGCGTGGGTTGAAAAACATTTCCAGGTATGAACTGAAGTTGTGCCTCATATAGGTGATGGTAACTGCATGAACTTAGAGTCAGATTTCATATATGATCGTCACGGTAAAATCTGATGTCTGTTACCATACGGTAAAATGACATGGGACAATATATGGGGGAAACTGCAGTCAGTGCCGCGCTGACACAGGGTTAGTTTCTGAGGAAAAGGGAACCAATTAGACTGCATGTAAGGGCAATAAGTACCGCAAAGTGATCAACCACCGCAAGATGTGAGTAAACTATTATGGGTTTGTCAATAAACAAATTATTTGTGCTTGAGTTACTAACAGAGAATGATGAACTGGGTAAGGCACTATATTTCGTTCAGAGGGGTGTGGTAAGTGTGCAGGAATATGAGGGTGAACTGGTAATGATAGAATGACGACAGGGGCTTGTCTCAATGGATGTTGGTTGCTAATTGTAAAGTGATGTGCATAGAATAAATTTGAACCCAAAGCTTAAGTAACATGTCAGATTAACTGCATTACAGCGCAAGGTAAAACACTTGTGAGTAACATAAGAGCGACAGAAGTGCTGTCAGAATTACTGAAAAGAAATTGCTCTACAACAGAACAGGAAATGCTGAGCTTCATATATGGTTCAACATAGCTTGTATATCATTTGTATGTTAAAAATTTTAAGCTAATAATTGATCTTGCAGCGTCAGAGTGGTTATTACGGTTGAAACATACAACAAGGGAGTTAATACTAATATGTAGCAAGTTCGATTTTGAGGTAATCCATCAACCAGGCAGAAGTCACAGGAATGAGGATGGCCTCAGTTAAAAGATTTGTATAATATATATTGTTGATTGTGAA
This sequence comes from Schistocerca cancellata, assembly GCF_023864275.1. NCBI lineage: Eukaryota > Metazoa > Arthropoda > Insecta > Orthoptera > Acrididae > Schistocerca > Schistocerca cancellata. The sequence goes on along the minus strand of NC_064628.1, from coordinate 454,026,375 downwards.
CAGCAACGACCCACAAATTGGTGTTACCTTACTTTATTCAAAAAGTATCGTTACCGGTTTCGAATTTTTTACAATTCGGCATCAGGCGGTTTTTTCTTATTTTCACCAATATATATTACACACTGATTTCCTGTGAGTTTCCCCAGTATGAACAATAATATACAAATTACAAATGTGTAAGCAAAATGGTTGCGCTGCATATTTGTGTTGGAATGCAACTTCCGTGAACTGTCCATCTGGCGCATTTATACTAGCCGTTTTCTGGCAATGACATACGATCTCAGGTACTTTTGTGTTTTCACTGCCATAAACGTTTCACTGCCAGTTTAATCCATTTTCGTTCAGTCACAAAACGACTTTTGAATGTGCATCGCATATTTTGATTTTTAGCACACGAAAACAAATACACAATTTGCAAAACACATGAGTGTTGAAGATGGTACAATGCAGTGATACAAAGATATGGCATTCATTTGGGGAAGGGGATGGAAACACAAATTACTTTTTTGTTACATTAAAGTAGTGCTTTACATTAAATGTAGAGCATAAATGCAGACAGAAACGATAAATGTTTGGGATTTTGTGAATTACACAACTATAAACTTATTTTATACGACAGAGATACAAGTGTGGCCAAGAAGTGTGTGAAATCTTATGTGCTATTTTAACATCGATGATGATTATACATTCGAATTTATTACTATTTAATGCCATAAATGATAGTATGAAATTACAATGAGATGAACACCCTTAGCTGCTTACAGACGTTGACACACATCAATGGGGAGAGATGAAAATGTGTGCTCCGACGGGGACTCGAACCCGCGATCTCCTGCTTATATGACAGACGCTCTATCCATCTGAGCCACCGACGACATAGACGATAGCGCGACTGCAGGGATTTATCTCTGGCACGCCTCCTGTGAAACCCACATTCTCAACGTATTGTCCCGCACTACATTCGTAGTGCCCCTGCCCATTATACTCACTACTCGGGGCGCGTTGCCGATTCCCGTAAGAGTTTGAGCACTGTTTGTGCATTCACACAGAAGAAGAAGATAGTCAAGTGGCCGGTGAGCCTTAACTATATATATACTAAGATGGTATCTGTTCTTTCGGAAATGTCCGAAAGAACAGATACCATCTTAGTATATATATAAATGATAGTGACTGTTGTAGGGTCATATAATATTATCTGCAGATCGGTGTATAAATTTCATTTATGTGTAGAAATATTATTTACGTAGGAGTACAGAGAGTAATTTCTGTAAGTTTTTCAGGAAAGGAGCGTTAGCCAATTCAGTCTCCTCATTAAGGATGTTATCAGGGAAAGTGTTTTTGTATGTACGTATTTCCATTGCCTCTAATATTTCCATAGAGGCTCCTTTATCTCATAAATATAATAGTTTCATTTTGCTTTCAATGATTGTCACTGAATGGTTTTCTTTTGCAATGTCGGCTGCAAATATAGATTTATTTAACTTTCCAAGCCCTAAGGCGTCGAGGTGTTCTTTGTATCTAATGTCAAAACTTCTGCCTGTCTCACCAATGTAGAATCTTGGGCATGAAGCACATTCGAGCTTGTACATTCCTGATTTGCTGCAGGGGGGCCTTGGAATGATTTACCTCATTGATCACTTTTTGCTTTAATTTATTGTTAGTAGGGAAATTCACAGTTGAGCACGAAACAACTTTTTTTTTAGTAGAGAAATTCACAGCTGAGCATGAAACAAATAAGGGCATAAATTTTCTTGATCTTAAAATCTGTGACATTAATCATAAACATCCGTGAGTATCTACAGAATTCAGCACTGATAACTCCTCATGTCATACCAGCCAACACAAAATGTCCTATTTCATAGCCCTGGTTCACCGAATGCTAATATCTTTTCGAGTTCTCTAGCGGAGTTTTTATAGTTTGTAGTTTGTCTCTGCTGGATGGTACAAAATATCGAGGTGGGAAAGAATGTTTAGGTGACAGACATGAATGCAACCTGAGAGACGCAGATCTTCTTCAGACTGTAGTACCTTTATGTAGTTTGGAGATGTACCACAATGCTATAGCAAAATCCTCGCCTTTCTTCCATACCCTGTATAATGTGGAGCGTTTCTAATTTTCCCAACAAGAAATGCTCGTACTATCTTTTCTACTACCTCGTGATGCAGGGGAGAGATTCATTTGGCGCTGGCCTTACACTTTGTTCACACATTGCGTAGCTACGAAAACATGTTCTCATTTCCAAAGAGTGGTCCAAACGTGTTTCTGTCGCAATAAGTAAGCTTTTCCTGTTGCTCCACGAGCTATAGAATGCCCTTGGTATAGCACTCTCCGACTTCCGTTCAGGTGCGACTTAAATTGGGACAATCACAGGGAGGAAGCCGGAGGGAGTGCGGGGCAGAAACTGAGGAGCAGTTACAATATGCCGAGGAACTGTCAAAAAAACCGCGCTGTAGGGTTTGCTGTATGGCATCCTTAGCAGATAGGTTCGAAAACATTGACTTGTTTTGAGATAGGCCTAAGTGAGTGACACGAATATGGTTCACCAATTGCTGTAAATATTAAAAGACTTCTCTACAGGATCAAATGGAAGTATGTGCTTGAATGGATAGACTTCACAGGCAGCATCTCTACCAGAAAGAATAATGATATCAGTGACTCGTGTGTGCCTGTAAAGACTCCTTTTTAGGCAGGGTGACGGTAACATAGTCGCCATGATAGTGTGTTATAACAGTGCGGTCCTTACGCGAAATGTGTGGTGAGTGCTGTAGATTCCCTCTGTGGTCAGCTTCAAGTGTTAGCTCTCTATAGTGTTCCTCAAAATGAATGTCGCCTTCTCTCCATGGTTTTCCATTTGACATACCCGGCGAGAGTAATCCGACTGGTGAAAAAAGAAAAAGTTTCTCGCCATGCATAGCAACTCTCATGATCAATTTAATTAATTAGCCTATCAATTTCACATCAATGATGTGCCACCAAGTGGGTTGAGGAGATGGCTAGGGCGCCACGGAATGATTCTTGGCAGGAATTTCTTTCTTTCTTTTGGTTGTGGCGATACGTTTAAATGAAATTTCAATCTTCCACCTACACAGAGCGAGACAGGCTGTCACGATTTGTCGATTTGTTTCATAAATGCTAGTATGATATACCATGGCATTGGTAAAAGGGGACCTGCCATAGTGTACAAAACAGCTACATTCTCTTGGATTATATGTTGTTATGTCGAACGTAAAATATTGTATTTTTTGCGACATGCGACCCAATGGCGTGAAATATTGAATTCTCTAATGTTATTTCACGCATCTGAAATGTTTGTAATAAACACATGCTTGACAGTTTATTTACAGCCACTGGGCGCGAGAGACACTCTCAGGTCGTGAAATTTGTCCATCAATATGCTTAATATACATGCTTTTCCTTTGGAGTTTAAATACTCCCTATTTCTTTACTCTGATTATGGTTTCGAAGTAACGAGGACATTCTGTGGTGATCGGTAATTTTTGCAGCAAAATAGTTGAAGTTTTTTTACCTGATTTTATGCAGGGTAGACATGTCTCTGGTAATGATTTATGATCGATAGCGGTGCACTTCATTAGACGTCACAAAATAATGAGAGGCAAGTTGTATCCTGTAGTTGAACGTAAAAAGCTCTCCCAGTTTTGGTGATAGAACTAAAAGAAAATGAACCGCGCCTATTTTCGTGAGAAGAGGATATTTATTATTGTCGTGATTGTGTTATTTTATTTTGAATAAGTGCTCGATTGTAAGAGATGCGTTGACGTTAAATACAATTGTTCTCCATCACAGAATGGCGGACTGCTGGGGGCGTGGGAGGCGAATCTGCCGTGGGTGGTCGACAGATGTAGCTGCGCTGTGATCCGGGGGCGGGGCGGGGGAGGGAGGGGAGGTGGGTGGCAGTGCTGTTAAATTTCCGTTTTGTGTTGGCGAAGGGTAGGCTGCGTACCGCGAGCGGCCGCGGGGAATGGCAGAAGGCCGCAGCGGCTGAAGACGGGTGGCAATGGGGCAGCAGATGAGCAGCGAATTGTTCGGCGGAGCAGCTAGCCATTTGAAAAAGCGATCTGGAGCGTTCTCCAGAGTTTCGTTGTTGTTCCAGAGGAGTCCAGTCTTTCGAAGAAATACATATGCAGAATGCAAGAAAGGGTTACACTGACGTTAGCCACGCGGAGTGGCCGTGCGGTTTTGAGGCGCCATGTCACGAATGGCGCGGCCCCTCCCGCCGGAGGTTCGAGTCCTCCATCGGGCATGGGTGTGTGTGTTGTTCTTAGCATAAGTTAGTTGAAGTAGTGTGTAAGTCTAGGGACCGATAACCTCAGCAGTTTGGTCCCTTAGAAATCCACACACATTTGAACATTTTGACGTTAAATAAAAGTGTTCTCCATCATAGAACGACAGACCTATGGGAGGCATTATGAGCGCGCCTAGTCCGTGTGACGTCGCTGCCGCAGGTGCACCTCCTAACCATTAGAGACAGTATGTGGAAGTGGGGGTGTGTTGCTATATTTTAGACAAAAAAGCTTTCTCTTATCCTACCTATTTGCTAGACTATTTACAAGTTACTTTTACAAACATGTATTTTCTGTTTCTCTGTTGCTTAGTAGTGAGCATCACTTTGCCCTTTGGCTACTTCATCTTTCTTGACAGCTTACTGCTGCTATTTCGTAGATACTAACTGCTGCCTTAATTTTATTACTACAGTTATTTCCGTCTTCGTTACAGATAAACATTTTGCCGTTATTTCAGTATAGATCGCCATATACATACATCTGTATCGCATTTTATAAAACAATAAATGTACATTGTTTCGGTTATGAGTTCTCGTACTTATTACTATCGTTTGCTGTGGGTACACATGTTCCTCATATACTTATACACTAGACATACGTATCTATATTGAAATTAGACATAAAAATATTCATGAAAAGAAAATATTTCTTACACTGTAGCAAACTGTCTACAGATACCTTGATGTCAGTTCATATAAATATTTGCACATCTTCACTGCTGATTTGTGCTATTGGTACAGTGCTTGGTGCAGTACAAGAGACTTATTATAAGTTAGCATTATACACGTCCTTAATACTGTTAGCTCCGTTCACACGTGAAAGAATCATTGCATATCATACATCAGGTATTAGAAGAAGTGCATGGCCATTATCACTACTGGTTAACGGTAACATGTACTAACGTACATAGAGTGTCCGAATGACATGAATTGCGTTTCGCCTGATTTGCATGCAGCCCACATGACGTAGCTGTCTTGCAGGTTCGCTAATCTCTTTGCACAACAGTCGTTTGACTGTACAAAATGGATACCACAGGCGATCACTAGAGAACACTTTTCTTTACGATAATCACTCCAGATATAAATCAGCACAATGATAATGCAAACAGAAAGAAACACGTCATTACAAATTATACAATCCTTAACGTTTATAAACTCAATTTTGTTACAGTAAGTGACATTTCAAAATTACTACCAGACTCATTAGAATCTGAGTTAACTAACTTCGTCACAAAAAGCATTTCAGTAATCTTGAGGAATGAAATATTTTTATGAGCAACAGGTTTTTAACGAGGTTTTTAACTAAAGTTTAACTAAAGTTTTATGACAGTTGGAAGTATTTTTGCTGTTTAAAAGGTTTTCCCACGCCTGTGAAACATTGTTCCTCATACGAGTTGCTTATCACAAGCTTGATGTTGAACTAACCAGATAAAGCAACAGTGGCATGCGCCCTATGCAAACCTCAAAATTAACATTTTATTACCAGTAATTTCTCTGTACTCGTGATTGAGCAATTACTTGTGCACATATTTGAACTTTAAATGACGTGAACAAATTTTTGTTCTGGATCTGGATTGAAACCAAGCACCTCTAGCCATTGTAACTAAGCAAACCTTTCGCTCCTCACAGGGACTCGATCATAGCAACTTGTGCTCGAGGGAAGCATTTAATGCTTCTTGATCATTTCTAGATGCATTCCCGGACTTCTTGCCCGTTCGGTTCAGGGTAATACGTCGAGCTTTCAGCTATTTCCACGATCACCATCGTCAGGAACAACTCACCGCTGTTGTGCTCTTATAGAACCCAAAGACGTGCTTTGACTGGTCAGTAGTTACGCTCCCGCCATGGCGTAAACATCGCGATCAATGTCTAGGGCTCTTCTGTGCATCGAGAGCTCGCTTCCGTGCACCGCTAGGGTCATATCCGCTGTCACGTTTGAAGGTTTTCTCACAAATTCTTGTTTCTGCAGCCTCCTTAATTATTGACTCGCACTATGTTGGAGTCGGGGACAAAACTTTTGTTTCTTCAAACAGTATTTTATGTTTGTTTGTGTGGCTGTGCTAAGCAACTGCCAGTTTCTCCACCTCACGATCTTTAATACGTCGTTGATATTCTGCACAGCAGTCGGAAACGGTGCAGAAGGACTGACAGATGTAACTGCTTCTACATCACAAGGTATATTGTAAATGCCAGGAATCCAGAGGCCGAGACGGTCCTTAACAGGGTGTAGCATCTGCCTTATCTTATTAGGAGGTCGGAAAACAGATCTGATATCTGGTCTTCTCAAGACTGCCTATTGTGCTGGATGTAGCGCCACAGACTGGAAGGAATTGAATCTGTGGCTTATCAAGTGAATGTTCAACATTTTCGTGTTTCCTTTTCTTTCTTTTAATCCTGACTTGATATCACGTGACCCATAGCCGGTCTTCCAGAACACACACTTCAGATGAATGATTTCGGAATCGAATATATTTACCAATATATACCAATATATTTAAGGCCGCTCTCTTGTCTACTAGATGGTGAATATTCTGGGCGCTCAGATATAAATCAGAGTGCGTCGGCTTTCCTTGTACCAGAACATCTAAAAGCAGCAGACATCCCTCTTTCTCTGTCTCGACTGTGGTTAGGTTAGTGTTGTTTAACGTCCCGTCGACAACGAGGTCATTAGAGACGGAGCGCAAGCTCGTGTTAGGGAAGGATGGGGAAGGAAATCAGCCGTCCCCTTTCAAAGGAACCATCCCGGCATTTGCCTGAAACGATTTAGGGAAATCACGGAAAACCTAAATCAGGATGGCTGGAGACGGGATTGAAACGTCGTCCTCTCGACTGTGAACAGGATGTTTAGGTGCATGCTGTTCATATGTTCCTCAAAGTGCTCAAGAGCTTCTACACCATGTGGCCAGAACATAAACGAATCCTCAGCATAACGATAATGTAAATTTGGACGAAGGGCAGCTGAATTTAATGCACTGTCCTCAAAATGTTCCATAAAAAAGTTGGCGATTGCTGGAGACAACGGAAAACCCATAGCCATTCCGTCCGTCATTTCATGAAATTTGCCGTCGTACAAGAAGTAGGTGGTCATCATCAAATGTAGGAACAAATTCATATTTTCAGAAGGAAAATGCTGTGCCAGCAGTTTGAATGTGTCATTCACAGGAACGTTTGTAAATAGTGAGACCACATACAGGCTGACTAATATCAAATGGCTCTGAGCACTATGGGACTTAACTTCTAAGGTCATCAGTCCCCTAGAACTTAGAACTACTTTAACCTAACTAACCTAAGGACATCACACACATCCATGCCCGAGGCAGGATTCGAACCTGCGACCGTAGTGGTCACGCGGTTCCAGACTGTAGCGCTTTTAACCGCTTGGCCACATCGGCCGACAGCCAAGTTATCTGGTCGCATATAACAGGTGTATGTGAAACCAAGTTAATTGTTCGACGTTTCTACTGGTCATCCGATTCAGTTGTGACAGCTCTAGAGTCATTCAATGATAGTCTACGGTCAGCAGCGCATAAATACGTAGATTATATAATACCAATTGAAGGCGACTTTAACCCGCCCAGTATAGACTGGGATGTCTATGGATTCATTGTGGCGGTACAGAAAGACAGTCTTGCGAAATACTTTTGAACATATATTTTGAAAACTCTCTTGAGCAGCTAGCTCGGCAACCCAGATGGACGTAGAGGGATTATGGGAAGAATTCAAGCAGTTTGTAAATCGTAGTCGGGAGAGTAAGTGCCTAGTAACTGGATAAAGGATGGAAAAGACTCACCATGGTTTAATAACGAAATTGGGAAGATGCTGAGGTAGCAAAGGCTGTTGAACTCTCGGTTCAAATCAAAGGTTACTATAAATTCGTGCGTCTGTTAAAAGATCTATGCGCAAAGCGTACAACAGCTGCCACCGTTAAAGCAAAAATCCGTCAGAGAACCCTAAAAAATTGCTAAGCGGGTCTGAGGCTTCCATTCAGTCCATTTTTTGACCTGTTTCGTGTGACAGTTGAAGGTAACGAAACCCTTCATGCAGTAGAATCATAAAAACATATCCACATTTGACCATAAGGCAGACTCTGTTATGGACGACGTAGTAATAAGCATCGCTGGCGCAGAGAACCAATACAAATAAATCATCAGGTCCGGATGGAGTCCCAAGTTGGGTTTACAAAGACTACTCGACGGCATTGGCCCCTCACGTAGCTCGCATTTGTCACAAATGTGTTTTCCCAGCACATAGTACCAAGCGAGTAGGAAATAATGCAGGTGATTCGTATAGACAAGAAGGCTAAAAGAACGGACCAGCGAAATTACAGACCAATGTCCTTAAAGTGGGTTTACTGCAAAATCCTTGAACATATTCTTAGTTCAAACTAATACATTTTCTTGAGACTGAGAAGCTTATGTCTACGAATCAGCATGGTTTTCGGAAGTATCGGTAGTGCAATACTCAGCTTCTCTCTTCCTCACATTATATACTGCGAACGATGGATGATGGGAAACAGGCAGATTCCATATTTCGAGATTTTCCGAAATCATTTGGCACTGTCTTCCATTGCAGGCTCTTAATGAAGGTAAGAGAATATGGAATAAGCTCATAGAATGTGTTTATCTAGATGACTTCTTTAGTAATAGAACCCAGTATGTAGTAATATAACCCAATATGTTTTCCTCCACGTGAGTGTGCATTAGACACAAGGGTATCGCCAGGAGTGCTACAGGGAAGTTTCATAGGACCGCTGTTTTTCTCTATAAACATAAATGATTTGGCTGACGGGATGGACAGAAATCAGCGCCTGTTTACTGTTGATGCCGTGGTGTACAGTAAGGTGGGAAGTTGAGTGAGCGCAGGGACATACAAGATGACTTAGTCAAAAATTTTAGTTGGTGTGATGAATGACAGCTAGCCCTAAATGTGAGAAAACGTAAGCTAATGCGAATGAGTAAGAAAAACAAACCCGTAATATTCGGATACAGCATTAGTAGTGTAGTGCTTGACACAGTGACATCGTTTAAATATCTCGGTATAACGTTTGTAAAGCGATATGAAATGGAACGAGCATACGAGAACTGTGGTAGGAAAGGCGAATTGTCGACTTCGGTTTGTTGGGTCAATTTTAAGGAAATGTCGTTCATCGGCAAAGTAGACTGCATATACGACGTTGGTATGACCTATTCTTGAATACTGCTCGAGTGTCTGGGATCCGCACCAGGTCGGATTGAAGGAAGACATGGAAGAAATTCAGAGGTGGGCTGCTAGATTTGTTACCAATAGGTCCGAGCAACATCTAAGTAGTATGGGGATACTTCGGGAGTTGAAATGGGAATCCTTGGAGGGAAGACAACGTTCTTCCGACAAACACTATTGACAAAATCTAGAGAACACGCATTTGCAGCTAACTGTCGAATGAGTCTACTGCCACCAACATATATTGTGCGTAAGGACCACAGAGATAACAAAGGAAGGCATATAGATGGTCGTTTTTCCCTCGCTCTATTTGTGAGTGGAACAGGAAAGAAAATGACTACTAGTGGTACAGGGTACCCTCCGCCGACAGCGTGCTATGGCTTGCAGAGTATTTATGAAGATGTAGATATAGATAATGCATCTGGATTATACATTTAAGATGTCTGTCTCACGACGAAAGTTAGATGTAATGAAAGGAAAGTTTTTCTGAAGCACAGTTGTGAAATGATTCTAGTACATCACACAAGAATCAAAATTTATTATTACAATGAAAATGCACCTCTTATCATGCAGATACAAAAAGAAAGATACGAAAGTGCGTATGCTTACTATATTCAATATATTTCCCATCCCAGAATTACCCCAGTATGTTGATTGCTTCCATAACGTTTGTCTCAGGTAGTGATACCCTAAATGACAAGTATCACACGAATTACTGTCATTAATGATCCCTTGGAAACTTTTCTCAGCCTTTCTTGTCAAGTAATTCATTATTTCCAAATAGACACTTCTAGTCACCCCTATAACGCACTGAATGGAAGCTATGAGATGGCGTAGCTTGTCTCACGGTGTAGTCACTGAAACTGGTTCTATTTTCATTACGTCTGTGTTTCCTAATGTGGATTACTCAGAAAGTCCTTACCCAACATCAGACGCTCAGGCCACGCGAACGTGGTGCGCACTGTGAGTGCATTTATCGACAATCATTTTCTTATTTTAAGTTCTCTTACTTACCCCCCCCCCCCTACTATATGCATTTTGCATCCCTGACACATGTGAACGTTGTTCATGTGTGATAAAATGTAGTCGCAAGTGGAAAAGGTCTAATATTTTCGACGTGTTATTCGCTTTGGATTTAATAGAGGGATGGAGGTAGCGGAAACCGTTCGGAACCTTTGTATTATGTGTGGAGCGAATGACTTGGGCAAAACAAGTGAGGAAAAAAAATTTTTGCGTCATAAAGATCGTACTGGCATGAAAAATTTTGTTCTTTCAGGAAGCCTCGATAACAAACATGTGTGATGAATGAAGTACAGTCATTTTAAGTATCCTGCAACATCTTCATTCAATAGGCAAGGTTCAGAAGTCGGGAGCAGTAGTACTGCATGCTCCAATTTAAAAGAACAAAAATCAAAGTGCGAGCGTAAATGCATGTTTTCTTGATCATCATTAGTCACCTTAATGCGAATTCCAATGCAGTACTGAAACTGTTCCACATTTTTAAAGCATCTCCAGTAGCTATACTGTAAACATTATGAGTAGGCAATATATCTTTCTGATAATGATAAACTTGGAAGATATTTTTTTTACATCGATATCAATGGCACTACTCATGAAAGACAGGCACAGAAATGTAGAAACAACAACACGGCATCGATTGAAAAAAAAAATGGTTCAAATGGCTGTGAACACCATGGGACTTAACTGCTGAGGTCATCAGTCCCCTAGAACTTACAACTACTTAAACGTAATTAACCTAAGGACGTCACACACATCCATGCCCGAGGCAGGATTCGAATCTGCGAGCGTAGCGGTCGCGCGGTTCCAGCATGAAGCGCGTAGAACCGCTCGGCCATCCCGGCCGGCGATTGAAAAACATAACATCCAGAATGAGACTTTGTAAGCTATGAGCAACATGTAGTGCCAAATCAAGAAAGGCTACTCTGAAGGAAACCATAGGAAATGACTAAAAATGCAGGCTCAAAATTCCGTTGAAATTTAAACTAGCGAATAAATGCTGTGTAGCTTCGATTCCAGATTCCGCTAATGCGAGAGGAGAAGCATTTGCCATCAGAAAGTGAAACAAGCAACACAAAATACTAACAGTGATGTGTAGCAAAATTAATCCTTGAGTAAAACTGTCATTCAATCCTTAAAACTAAAATGAAGGTAAGTATCATCTATTCGTTATGATTAAAACGTATCGGCTACTGAAGCTTTGTCAATAAAAGCGGAAAGCGCCTATGCTGAAAAAATTTTCAACTTGTAGTATGTTGAAGAGAGAGATAAATCCAAATGACAACAGTATCCCCGAGGTGAGCTTGCGCAGAGTGCTATTAATTTAGTCCCTAACCTTTAAATATTAACGACGCCTCTGGGCTGCCATACTAGTCATATGAGAATTAACGAGTTCTGTTGCGGCGGCACACATGAACAGACGGTTCTAGAACTTGCTGAGACTATCAATATGCTTCTGAATCATAACGCCAAACTACCATTACATTAGACTTTAGGCCCTAATTTCTGCCTGTCAAAGAACTGCTAGCTCATCCTACACACAACACAGTCCCAGTACATGCCAGATGATCGCCGTAAAATACATTATACTCGTATCTTTCTGCCAACGACGTAATATCTATCGCAGGACTGTCACCCTGTTACCGAGGTGATAAACAAGTGTTATGGTCTACCACACCATCGTTCACACCCACTCGCTTCCCTCACCTCTGACACCCACTGTGAATGTCTTATACATTATGACAGCGAACACTGATTTATACCTAAATTACCTAGCATCTTATAAGATTATCTGACTGGGTATTCTACTATTTCTTTGAAGAGAAGTACTTACTAATACGAATATTCTTTGCGAGGCTCATCCTTTGTGAAAAATAAGTGACGAAGTGTGAATTAATATGTAATATTTAGTGAAATTTGAGATACTGCCTCAGTCATCTGACGTCTGTGAAGAGCTACTGTTTATTTTATCAAAATAGACTTTCGTCGTAAGGATATTTCGATAATCCGAATTTCATTTTAATAGCGTTATCCATCATTTTATTGAACAAAACGGTAAAAATCAAAGGGAAATTAATCAACAGTATATTCTCTCTGATTACCTAAAACAGTCTGACAACATTCACATAGTTATGGATTCCACACCTGTAGAAACCTACTGGATCAGAGTTAAAGATGGCATCAGACCAAGTTTGAAGCACATTTTCGTGCAGAGAGAAAATCCTTGACGGTTTTTCGGTAAGGAACTTGAAAGGTAAACATTTGAGGGTGTAAAGATGAGACGATTAAGCGCGTAAGAGATGACTTTCTAAACGACTGGATAATTTTGTTAGTGAAAT